>NC_081564.1:59736235-59987988 GCF_022355385.1 Mustela nigripes
CCACATCTTCTTTATCCATTCATCTGTTGATGGACATCTAGGTTCTTTCCATAGTTTGGCTATTGTGGACATTGCTACTATAAACATTTGGGTGCACGTGCCCCTTCGGATCACTACGTTTGTATCTTTAGGGTAAATACCCAGTAGTGCAATTTCTGGGTCATAGGGTAGTTCTATTTTCAACATTTTGAGGAACCTCCATGCTGTTTTCCAGAGTGGTTGCACCAGCTTGCATTCCCACCAACAGTGTAGGAGAGTTCCCCTCTCTCCACATCCTCGCCAGCATCTGTCATTGCCTGACTTGTTGATTTTAGCCATTCTGACTGGTATGAGGTGGTATCTCATTGTGGTTTTGATTTGCATTTCCCTGATACCAAGTGATGTGGAACACTTTTTCATGTGTCTGTTGGCCATCTGGATGTCTTCTTTGCAGTAATGTCTGTTCATGTCCTCTGCCCATTTTTTGATTAGATTAATTGTTCTTTGGGTGTTGAGTTTGCTAAGCTCTTTATATATTTTGGATACTAGCCCTTTATCTGATATGTCGTTTGCAAATATTTTCTCCCATTCTGTCAGTTGTCTTTTGGTTTTGTTAACTGTTTCCTTTGCTGTGCAAAAGCTTTTGATCTTGATGAAATCCCAATAGTTCACTTTTCCTTGCTTCTGTTGTCTTTGGCGATGTTCCTAGGAAGAAGTTGCTGCGGTTGAGGCCGAAGAGGTCGCTGCCTGTGATCTCAAGAATTTTGATGGATTCCTTTCTCACATTGAGGTCCTTTACCCATTTTGAGTCTATTTTCGTGTATGGTGTAAGAAAATAGTCCAATTTCATTTTTCTGCCTGTGGCTGTCCAATTTTCCCAGCACCATTTGTTTAAGAGGCTGTCTTTTTTCCATTGGACATTCCTTCCTGCTTTGTCAAAAATTAAGAAATAATCTTTTAAACACCAGCTTCCTTCACATGCATAAATGATATGCACTGCCCCCCTCAACATACCAACACATTTATATGCCACATAAACTTAAAACCCTTAAGTGGCTTTTCATCATCACCATAATATAAATCCAAATCCTTCATACATATTACAGTCAACTGAGTTTACTCCCCACATCTCTCTTTTGCCTCACTTAAATTTCTTCATATTTCAGCTGCTGTGTTCTTCTTTACTGTTTTAATAACACATGCTACCCTCTTCATGATTCAACTCTTTTCACATGTTGTTCCCAGTGCTTGCAACACCTGCCTTTAGCCTTATTTCTAACATCCTTTATTTCTATTTGGCAGTACAGCTGTATGGTCATTAAAAACTTGGTGTGGAATCAGGTAGGCAATATACAAATTTCAGTTTCACCATTTGATAACTATACAACCACAACTACAAATTATTACCTTTTTGTTCTTTAATCTCCTTACTTGAAATATGAGAATAATAATACTAACCAGTTCTTAGGGTTACTGTTAGATTTAAATGGATGAATTCACAGAAAGTGCTCAGAAGAATGTTTGATACTCATAAACACCCAATAAAAATAGACATTAATATCATCACATTCAGCATCATCATATATCACCCTTTTGAGCATCATCATCCTCATCATCCAGATATAAAAATTTACATTAGAAACCTTTCTTGACCTCTAAACTAAATCAGGCTTTCCTCTTTGTATCTCTGTTTCACAACTCTTATCACAGTTGATGAAAGGAAAGGCATATTTCTCCCTTATCAGCTTATATCCTCTATGAAGTCAATAATCATGCCTTAGCACATTTAAAGTGTTTACTGAATACTCAATAAATACATGTTAAATGAATGAATAAATAAATGTCACAATATCTAAACACTAATAGTAACATAAATTGTCAAACCAATGCTTTATATATGTCTATATCTCTAATGCTGTAAAACATTCTGGTCAATATACTTCAAGAAAGTTCAAACAAGGTTAAGTGTCAAAGATCAAATGGAGAATCACTGATTATATGAGAACTAATGATCTTAAAAAAGCATTTATACTCATCATTCATCAAATTATAAAAGTAACAGAAGAAAAAGATCTGAAAATTTCAATCAAGCCAAAGTATTAGAATGAAAAAAAAGCACTCCTATGCACTAAATCTTGAAACAAAAATTATAGTAGGTGATGGAACTACTACTCTTCAGGGCCTAGTAAGCATATGAAACTCAGTCCAAGAAGTAATATATGATAAATACACAGATTTAGGAAATTTTCAGGTTTATCTCTGTATGGTAAGCATCCGTGGGTACATGAGAGAAAAGATGAATATTTAGAAAGATAGTCCCATTATAAAGAACAAGCTCACACTCTCACAAATCATGCTGGGATGGTCTAACAGTGTTCATCAAAATTTTCTCATTGGATACATAACTCAATTTTTAAATTGAAATATGCACTCCCAATGTATGTATATTTATGTATTTACACACTCTTAGTGTGTAAATATTATACACATTATAGAACAGATTCTTCCAAAATGGAGTGAAAAAAAAGAATTTTTAATTTTTAATACTTTTTTTTAATCCCCTAAGCTATTGGGCTTTGCATGTCACATTTTATAGACTCCTGGAAAGGGACAGTGTAGCATTAGACTGGAATGTGCCCTGACATGATCCAGAATGACTTTTTTTTTTTTTACCATTATCATCGCCACTTCTCAACAGAATCTTTTCCAAAGATGTTAATTCCTTCATTTCTTTCTTAGCTCTTTTCCCACTTCCTACATGTCTCTGATGAAAAAAGCCATTTAATATTGAGAGCTGTGGTACGTTTTATTCAATATCAGGAATTTATTAAAAAGTATCAAGCCTGTACTTTCTTCAAATTAAGATACTCCTAGTGGTTCATTTCCAGTGATAGGTAATCCCCATCTCAAATCACTTTGCTAGGAACATTGGTATTGGATAAATACATTTGCAGGGAGTAGTTAGCTTCAAACTCCACTCTCATCAAGCATTGTCCCACCACAAAATATGATCAAAGATTAAGGACTCTGGGGACTCATGGGCTCTGAACTCATCAGCCTCGAATCCTACTATAAATTATCCAAATGAGGCACTTGGCAAGATTCTTAACTTATTGTGCTATTCGGAACACCTCCATTTCAATTAGAGGTAACCATGATACATGACAGCAGAGAACAAAACTAATAATTTTCACCGATGTCAGGAAAGGTTATAGGACTTGAGGGAATTACAGCAAGTGTTTCAAGAAATGCACGTTCACGGCAGCGTTCCTTGTTCAATGTGTCTGCTTCTTGAATAAGAAGCTTTATTTTAGTTTTCTGGTTCCTATCAGATGGGTTCAAAGAATAACCATACATTAAAGTCTTGTTGGCAGGGAACACTGGTATGCTAGGACTAGAAAAGTAAATACTGAACCCTCAAATTCTGAATTCTTCAGGAGACCAAATGCATCTTCAATTTTAATCCTGACTCTGGGTAAACAATATGTAGGCAAAGGAAGCAGCTAACTACAATGTAAACATCAGAAAAAGTAAAAAAGACTCAAGGGTCACAAATATCTACTCCTCCTGGACAAGCAAAACTCTTGAAAACTGCACTTAATGTTATATCATAGCATTTTAGCTGGGTGTATCTGAGCAGTATGCCATATCAGCTAACATAATGATTTCCTAGCTTTTAAGATTTTCCTGAACACTAGCTTCCATGAATTTTTGAGATTTTCCTAAACAGAATTGGATCAATTCCTTTCTAAAAGCAAACTCGTATTTGAGAAACTAGGCAGGCCACATTTCAAAAGAAAGCAGTTTGATTCATTAATTTTGGCATAAAAATGAAAATCACAAAAACCTGTTTTCTTATTCTAATTTGATTAATTACCAACTTTATGACTTGGGCCTCCTTTTTCTTGACTCTAATTTAAAAACATTACATTCTCTATTCTTCCCTCCAAATAGTGAATATTGTAAGAATTTGTCCATTTTTTAATTAATTCAGTAAATATGTAGTCAGTACCTACTATCTAAAGAACATCTTATTAACCAGCAAGGAAGAAAAGAAAAATGAAAAAGACATGCTTCCTTACTGCAAAGAGCTTTTGTATGGTCTAATATAAGAAATATTATAACAAATAAACAAAGTCCAGTATCCCTGGATATGCCATGATAAGAAAGACACTTCATCTCTGCTGTATTTCTCCCCAAAATCCATAGCTTGACCCTAACCATAAGAAAAGTATCAGACAAACCAAAGTTGAAAGACATCCTATAAAATATCTGATGAGTTCTCCTCAAATTGTCAAGGTCATAGGAACCAAGGAAAGATTGAGAAACTGTCACAGACCAGAGGAGACTAAAGAGATATGATGAATAAATGCAATGTTGTATTCTGGATTGGATGCTGGAACAGAATATTTTTAAAAAGACAACAATGGGGAAAAAAAACCTGGTAAAATCAAATAAAGTCTGGAGTTTAATATACCAATAATGTTTTTCTAGTTTTAACAAAATACCATGGTAATAACAAATATTGACATTAGGGGAAACAATATATGAAAGTTATATAGGAATTTTCTGGTACTTCTCTTGTAACTCTTCTAGAAATGTAAAATTATCACCAAATAAAAAGTTTACAAACAAGATGGGATTGGGAGGGAGACAAACCATAAGTGACTCTTAATCTCACAAAACAAACTGAGGGTTGCTGGAGGGAAAGGGTTTGGGAGAAGGGGGTGGGATTATGGACTTTGGGGAGGGTATGTGCTTTGGTGAGTGCTGTGAAGTGTGTAAACCTGGCGATTCACAGACCTGTACCCCTGGGGATAAAAATATATGTTTACAAAAAATTTAAAAAATATAAATAAAAATAACAAAATAGCTGTAATATAATATGCAAGGTATGACAAATTTCACAATTTTCATAAGAACAAATTTCTTTCCAACTCTGGAAGTGAGAGATATATTTCTGAGTAAATGGAAGAAGAATGCTTTTATAGATTCTGCAACATCTATTTTGGAAATTTACCCCAATCCTAACCCAACCCCCTCTACAAACTCAAACTAACTCAGGGATCAATTCAGAGTGTCCATCCTTAGACATTATAGGAAAATGTTTTTGTAGAATGAAAGACAGACTCTGTGTTCCTCTAAGTACAACTGGTATACTGAGAAAGTCGGGAGAGTGCTGTGGGAGCATACACTACAGACAGTAAGGGGGTACTCCTTCTCCAATTTTTTTTAATAATTTAAAATTGATATATTTTTTAAAGATTTATTAATTTAGTTGAGGAAGAAAGAGCTAGAGAGTACGCGGGGGGAGGCAGAGGGAGAGAATTTCAAACAAATTCCCCACCTAATGTGAAGCTCCACGCAGGGCTCCATCTCACCACCCATGAGATCATGACCTCAGCTGAAATCACAAGTTGTGTGCTCAACAAATGGAGCCACCCAGGTGCCCCCAAAACTGATTATATATGTGTGTATATATATACACACACATTATATATATATGTGTGTATATATGTATACACACACATATATATAATCATCACTATCTACAAGCAATTTTAAACAATATCTGTGATAAAGAGTTTCTCATGTTTCAGGTGGACCACTTTCACCACCAGCCTCCCACCTGTGATATTCCCCCACCAGGCAGTTACATCTCTATAATAAAGAGACTGTCGCCATTTTGTGAAGTTTGCCTGCTGACAGTTATTATTCTTCACCTTCGCTTTTCCCCTTATGTGTCACATTTGGAAAAGCTGATGTAGAAATCTAGGCACTTGCTTCTTTGGCACAGGTGGGAAGTTAAAATGATGCAATCCTCTGCACATTCATATAAACCCTCATCCCAGCTACTTTTTCTAAACAACATAAAAACCTTAAACCAATTATTTTTCTCTCTCTCAATTTTCAGATCTTCCTGCAAGCCAACTTGTTCTCCCCTGAAAGCCTCATTACATGGGAAATAAAACTTTTCATACTTTCTTGGGGTGTGTTTGTGTGTGTGTGTGTGTGTGTGTGTGTGTGTGTGCGCGCGCATGCTGTGTCATCAGTCCTGACAGTGAGGCACATTTTGTGTATATAAAGTGGCCACACAGGTGCCTGGGTGGCTCAATTGTTACACATCTGCCTTTGGCTCAGGCTATGATCCCGGTTCTGGGTAGAGTCCCTCATCATGCTCCTTGCTCAGCAGGGGGTCTGCTTCTCCCTCTGACCCTTACCCCATTTGTGATCGATCTCTCTCTCTCTCTCTGTCTCAAATAAATAAATAAATAAGATCTTTAAAAAAAATATATATATATGTATATATATATATATATATATATATATTCTGTGCCTTGAAAGTTTGTTTGATTTTTTTCTTGTACATATAAATAAGTGAAACACATTTTGATAGGATATAAAGAAGGTAATTATTTGTTTCATATTTTCATTTTAGCTATGAAAAAAATTTAATTTTCTACCATGTGACTTAGAAGAATATATTACACAAAATAGCACTTAATGATATAACTTTTTAAAAAGATTTTATTTATTTATTTGAGAGAGAGAGCATTAGCAGGGGGAGAGACAGAGGGAGAGGGAGACACAGACTCCCCTGCTACGTAGGGAGACTGAGGTAGGGCTCAATGTCAAGACCCTGGGATCATGACCTGAGCCAAAGGCAGATGCTTAAACGACTAAACCACCGCACTGTCCCAATGATACCTCTTTTATGAAATTTAGCATCTTAGTTTTATGAGTATTAGAAGGTCAGACATTTTGCTTTGTAATTCTCTTCAACCCTTCATAATACCCTCATCTACTGCCATGGGACAGGTCAAGGTAGCTTTCATTATGTGTTTGCCAGAGAAGATGGAAGTAGTCAATTAGCCTCTTTTCCAGATTATTACCACTTGAGTAGCAAAAACATTAGATCTGAGGACTTGGATTCCTATTTGTATTCCTACAGAAAAGATAATAATAGTGCCATTTTATTGACTGAAGTTGCTTCAATTGTCATTTTATTGTCACTTGGACAAGTTTAAGCCACAGACTGAGATGTTACTAGTTACCGGCTTTGAACTGCTAGTACAAGATGATATATCCATAGGTTCTGGGAGTAGGAAAAAGAGATAGCTATGTAAATCTATTCTAAAACAGATTTAATATCAATAAGATAAGTGTCCTATCTATCTTAAGGTATCATAGAATTTAAGACACACCATCAATTTATTAATAATTCTTCAAGAAATAGAGAAACATCAACACATAAAACAAATATATCAATTTTAAGACACTGCCTGTGTTCAGACTACTTGTGATTTCAAAATATCTCTGAACAAGTTTTTCATGTTATATGGGCCCCACAACCTTATCTAGGAGGTAATACCACATATTACCAGTTAGTAACAATTAAACTTAAATTTTTATTTTTACAAAGCCCACTCCATTTCTTTTCCTACAAATATTGGCCACATTTGATTTCTCTGAAACTTACTAGATTTGTAAGACAAAATGCAGTTTTGTAACTGATGGTTTTGACCTTGGTGAAGGCCTTGTGTTAGACTTCGCAAAACTACCTAGACTCCAGAGCCAGCATTATTAAACCTCACATTCACAGCACAGATGAGCAAAAATAAATAAATAAGTGAAGGCCTGAGGCAGCCACAGGGCAGGGATGGGGGTTGGGAGAAGGCATAAGTTGATGGCATGCTTTTCTGAGTCTGGGCTACATTCAAACTCTGCTTAGTTCTGCTCACTGCCACATGCCACTGTGCTTTCCCGTCCCCCGCTCACACAACTATTGCAAATGGTATCATTTTGCAACTAATTTACTCGCTTAGTTTTGGCCATTAGTCATTCCCAATATCCTCAATCTGCAGGTAATTTTCCACATTATTAGTTACCCACCTGTCTTATTAAACTGGACTTTCTGAAACCCTGTGTGCCTGCATTTTCTGCACCTTTAGATCAAGCAAATAATTGCCCGTACCTGGATGGAAGAATTTAATAGGAAGATTATAGTTGATTCCAAAAGTTAATAACTATAGCATCTGGTTTCCCTTTTTAACATTTAAATGATAAATTCAGTGTTCATGGAGAGAGAGAGAGAGAATAAGAATGAGTCAGCTCACTAGAGTCTAAAATCTTCTTAATCTTTTGTGGTCAGGTTAAATATAGGTGGGCAGAAGGTATGTTTTAATCTCTCTACTAACGTACTTCATCTGTGATCCTAAGGGACCCATCTTGATCACATTAAAAGAAAGAAGTTCTTTTCATTGATAGGAAACTCAGCTCCCTGATAAGGAAGATGGCCAAGTCTTCTGTTTTCATGCAGTGTCTCTGATGTCTTTGGTTGCTCTGAATGAGAGACTACAGCTGCTTTGAGACGTCTTCAACTCATTTTCATTCACATCTCCATAAAACCATCTGCACAGGATGCCTTTTTAAATATTGCTGGGTGAAACTCAGAACATTATTTTCTAAACCAGGTCAAGAAAATCCAGCACGAAAAACCCAAACTTTCAGCACTGAGGGCCAGGATTGCAATTTGCCATGAGTCTAAGGAGAGTGCCTCATTTGCAATTAAATTGACATTCATTTTTATCAAAAATAAATGTGCCTAGCCACAATATTTGCTTGGAGTTATAAGTTTGATTTTTAGCCTAAAAGGAGCTTCATATTTGCCCATAATGAAAACAGAAAGCCAATGTATTTCCACGAATTTTCACACATGTTTTTCCTAAACAACACAATCATCAAACTCTGAGGCTCACAGGCCCCAGTCTGGGATAGGTAAAATAGAGAAGACAGCAGTTTCGCAAACTTCATATATATGGTACTTCCAAGTCTATTTAATCACCAACTTAAATTTCAGGAGTCCTTGATTTTTCTGCACCTCCCATCTGGACCTTTTCCTCCTACCTCTTCTAAAGAAAAATGTATTCTCCTTTGATAGTGAAAGATACCTATGGAAGGGGAACTATTTAACAGAGGAGAAACTATAATGATAGTACCTCTTAGTATTACAGAGTTTAAATGAACACCAGCAATCCTATCCATGGCTCAGGTAAAATATAATTATTTTCCCCAAGTATTGATTGCTTCTCTGAAATTTTTCATGTCTTATTATTTTCACTGATGATTTGGTTTTTCTCATGCTATTACCTTTGTCTCTTTACAAACTTCTATATCTACCCAGTTAGACTGTGAACAACCTATACCCAGGAGTCTATATTTGTAAATAAAGTTTTATTGGAAATCAGACATAATCATTCATTATGTATTATCTAAGGCTGCTTGTATGCTACAAAAGCAGAGGCTATATGGTCCCCATAGCCTAAAATATTTACTTCCTGGCCCCTTACAGAAAAGAAGTCTGTTAATCTTTGGTCTAGACAGTATTCTCTCAGCAACTAGTGAAACATTCTACCCCAGTCACTCAATATGTTCTACAAACTCACATTTTAAGGATACCCAGGTTCTAACACACTTCCATCCTCTACGATGTATCTGTGACCACATTAATATTAGATATTTTATTATGTGGTGAAACTGCCTCCAATTTTTAGGGAATATGTCAAAGTTTTATATCCAACCCTGCCTCAAATTGGGGGCATGGTTCCCAAAGTCAAAAGTGCCAATACCAGTATGATTTCTCAAACCATTTTCCCTGAATCAGATATCCATGTAATAAAGGGAAGGAGGGCAAAAGAACATTATCAGTGTAGCTTATAATCTTAACCTTTGATCCTAGAAGATCTTTAACCCTGTCCTCGTAAATTATTGACATTTTGTCAGAACAGTCTCCGTACATGGACATTAAAAAAAAAAAATCGAGTCTTTCATAAAACATAGGGTCCTCTCTTCCAAACCCCACCCATAGCATGTACCTTAAAGCCTGGACATATGCTTATAGGATAGATTGACATATAATGCAGAGTCACGGCAACTGCCTTATTTATAAATATCTAGCAGCATCTTTTTTTTTTTTTTTTTTTGTCTGTATCTTTCCTCAGAGATATTCTAACTCCACTGGGATGGAAAGAGAGAAAGGAAACACAGATGTTTCATCGTTCAGATCCCTTTCATTCAAAGAGAGTTTCTAAACTGAATGTGGACATTTTCCCAACGAAATTCACATCACCTGTGTGAACCTCTCTAGAATAAAATTCCAAAAGTGAGATAAGCAGAGCCCTTATGGCACTAATTGCCACACCCCAGGGAAAGCAGCTGCAATGTTTCTGATGCCAAGGAAGATGTGGGGAACAGTAATTTTGAATTTTAGCCTGTGTATTTTTTTTTTTTTAACATCTGATTGTTAGCCTCCATTCATTGGAATCCATAAAGCATCAAAGTTTGAGTTTTCTGCCTCATAGGAGTTCATGGCTAATTTTTTTTTAATTATTAGACTTCAGCACAGCCGATATTATAACTTAACACATTTGACCTGAAGTTGTTGGGGCATCTGATTACTTGGCTGAGTGCATCTCATGAAAATCATTAGTTACAGGACATTGTTTGGATGTTACACGATGTGGTTTTGCTAATTGATGGGTATGGACATATGCCTAGAGTTTACAGAACTAAGCTGTCCCTCCCTGAGTTCATAAGCTTATGGTAAAATATGAGACCTAGGGAAAACCAGAAGTCTCCTTGATTTCTTCTCAGAGGTGCCTATGTAGAAGTCTCCCCTTCTTTAAAATAATGCCATCCTTATTTCTGACTCTTATTCCTAGAAATCTGTTCTTTTTCCAACTTCTTAAACTGAAGCAACCTGTAGCAAAGCGGCCTCTGACATCCTGCCAGCAGCCAAAACTGAGCAACTGTCAGCCAAAAACTGGGAGAAAAAGAACAGAACTTCAAATGAGAAAGCAGTTGTCTGGAGCCCCTGGGAATCCATTGGCATGGAACCAGAGGAACTAAAATCCACAGGTCTGTTTCCTGTATAAACAGGTGAAGACAGGGCTGGGAGAAGTGTGAAAATAGTTCTTCAGCCACACTTTATAATGTATGGCTCCCAAGGTGCCCTCCTACATCTGTTCTGCATTTTGGCAGGAAAGCATGCCAGGCACTGACAGTCTGCAGTATAACAGGCAGTTTATATAAGGAAAAAAGTAGTGAAATCTTGATTATTTCCTCCTTCAGAGTTAATAGGATATGTTTCTTTTGAATTCTTTCATTTCATTTTATTTTCAAATGACTTTAAACAGAAAAAGTGAATTATTACAATCCACTTTCTATTGGGTAGAGATTTTCAACTAAAAAAAAATGTGAACTTCAAAAATGAAATTAAATTTACACCTAAGGCTTTGGATTTACATATGCCCTAGTATCTATAGTCTTTTGACTATAATTTTTTGATTATATATTTGACTTTTTACTTTTTTTTTACTTTTTTTTATTATTTGACTTTTAAGACTATCTATATTCTTATAAAATACTGTAACGTGATGGGAAAATGCTTTCCACTCTCTTTCATTTATTTCATTCAAGAAAAAAGAGACAGAGAAACAGAGACAGATACAACATCCTGTACTAGAGTTGTGTGAAAGGTTATATAAAGACAGTAGTTCATGGCCTATGTTCTCTAGGATTATAGAGTTATGGAGAGGCAATTGGGAAGTTCCCACTGAAATCACTACATGGAAGATAGTCACCAAAGGAGCTACAACAATAATGTGGCTGAAAAACCATAAAAAACATCCAAAAAAACCATGAGCGAAGGCATTAGACAGTAATTTGGGGGAGGAGCAAAACATTTCAAGAATACTTTGTTTTGTTTTCCCTTCACAGAAAAAATACATGTTAATACATGCTCACTGTAGAAAAAGTGGATGATAGACATAAGCTATAAAGGGGGGAAATTCCACATTTTACCACCAGTATGTGGCATGTCTATGTGTATCTATTTTAGAATTTGTGTCTAAAATAAAAATATATATGTGCAAGAGTGAACAAACTTAACATTAAGTATTCAGAATGAGGTAGAGAGAATTACCAAAGATGATTTGTTATTACCATCTCAATCTGAATATTAAACATAAATAAAATAATAAACATAAATAAAATCAGTAGGATTTACAAGCATGTTTTTGTTCTTAGTATTATAGGACCATAATATCTATAATCCATTCATGAAGAAATAATACTACTACTAATGCCAATAATACCTAATACATTTGAATATGTTCTATGTGCCAGGTGCTTGGTTAAACACTTTCCTACATTGCTCCATTTAATCTTCATGATGATTAGACGATATAGATGCTGCTTTCTTCACACCATAGATAAGATGAAGAACCCAGGGCTCAAAGTCACTTACATTAAGGATATATGACTAATAAATGGCAAGCCTTTGTTGCTCTGTGGTTAATAACACTGTAGGATCCAAATTCTAAACTGCTAGGCTCTAAGGCCTAAAATCAATATTATTTATATTGTTTCTTATTCTTTTCCTTTCTTATTTTTTAATGTTTTGGGGTAATTTCTCTTTGCTACACTGTAAATTCCATTTGAGGGCCCTATTATATTTCTGTTCTCTTTTTCTATATTTTTATCATGACTGAGAACAGAGTTTTTGAAGGATCGTTCCATTACTGGCAAAAAAGTATGAGGATGCGTGGGATATCTACAGAGAATTTAAGAATTTCAACTTTAACATTTAAAATACTGGATAAGCGCTATCATTTGTTAGCATTTTACTCCTACCACTATGCAGCACATAGTGTATGAGAATCTAAATTTTCTGGCAAATTCAATCAATAGAAATATTCAGAATATTTAATTCAAGGCATGGACGCAAAAGAATTTTGAAAAGAACTTGCTGTCACTGATTATATTTGTTGGTAACCTTCGGGACTTTATTTTGTGTTGGCCAACATAACCCAAAACTCTGAATTCAGAGACTGAAATGAAAACATTGTCTCTCTTCTCTGAGTGTTAGTGCCTCTCGGGTATGAGGGCACTGTCTCTCTCCTTAGGTACAGTTAGGCTTCTGCCCAAAGGGGTTAGTATATAATCCTCCCCAATCTATTCTGAAACTTAGGGGAATATAGCCAAAGGAGTGAGACTATATGAGGTCAAACACCCCATTCTGCTGAAATCACATTGGTGGTCTTATTGTCTATGTGCCCAATGATCCCCAAACATACATGTGGAAGACAAGCAAATTTCCCAGATCTCTTAAGAACATATTTATTTTGGCATTATCTTGTTGCTAGTCTCTCCCTTTTTGCTACCTGCTGACATAGGAGGGCCCTTCCCTTTGACTCATTACCCTGAAAATAAAATTGCCATGGCTAAATTCCCCCATAGGTTACTCATGTCAGTGCCTTGACTACTCCACATCTAAAAACACGTCTTGCCATCCAAGAGCCTGTCACCTCCTACCTTGACGGCAGCTGCTTATGTTGGGAGCACACTATTTAGTAGTGAGATTCTGATGAATACTGGGAAGAACAGTGACAAGTCTAAGTGCTGTTTTACACCCCATTTAACCAGGGGAGACACATCTGTTTATTTTCCTTCGGTGGAAGCACAAGGCTTAGTCTTTGTGACAAGGTCATGAGTCCAGCCCTAGAATTCCTTGTGGAGAGATAACCAAACTTCTCCAGACACTCAATAACAGAATGCCAACTGAGAGTTCTTCAAATAGAGATCCAAGGACACAATTGTGTCTGGCTAAGATGGAACAAGCCCAAATACAGAACAAGCATGAACAGTCCTCTTTTGTCTGCAGGCTCACAGTCTGTCCTGCTGTTAGCCCTAAAGTTCTCAGTTGGCAGAAAGCCATGCTACTACTTCATGGGGCCAATATTTTTCAAATGCAGAGAGGTATACTACAGACTATAGGAAGCAAAATAGTACATTTCCTTTTTCCACATTTTGTTTAAATATGTGTTTCTCAAGAGTTATCTCTTTAAAAAGTGCTTGTAATTCTTCATACTCAGAGCTTAGTTATCAAATGGACCTTCATGATGCTTCACAGTAAGGTTCTGTACCTATAGGGACTCTGAAATTAAGTGGCCTGAATTTGAATCTGACCTCCCCTACTTTCCAGGCTGTCATCTTTGGTAAGTCACTTCACTTTCCATGCCTTAATTTCTTCATCTGTAATGCAGTAAAAATAATAGCACTACCTCTCGGTTTAGTATGAGAATTAAACAAGAAATTATTGATGAAGAGCTCTGAACCATTCCTGGGATAAAATTAGCTTATAAATCCTAGTTTAATTTTCATTATTGATAAATTTTTGTCTATTATTTTTACCCCCACAAGTTATAGTGAGTAAATAGTGTAATCTTAATCTACTATTATTTGAAATAAAGAACAGCTTAAATTAGTCAAAAATTGTTTCAGTAGAGAAAAATAAATAAGTTCCAATTATTTTTTTCTGTTACTAACTCTATCTTATCTAGTTTTTCTGTAATGTGAGACAATGTTTCTGAATTTCGAGAGGGCAGTAAGGCTTCCTAAACCAGTCAGAATTTTCTTACTTTAGAATTCCCCCATTGGTATGAAATACTACTTGATCTAATAGTACCAGTTTAAACTTTACCAACTATTTATATTAGTATGTGAATAACTAATATTTTTTGCTGACAAACTTTAAAAGAAAAGCAAAAAAGAGAATGTCCTTGGTGTTTATATTTAGAGAAAAAATGGAGTCTCCACCAATGAAAGCAAGCACACAGAAATGGGACATTATCCTATGAAAGAAAATTGCACAAATACAAAATTTTGCATGAAGTCAGTTTTTCCCTGGAAATACTTAGTAAATGCCTTATTCCAGACACTGATCAGAGTACACTGTCCTCACAAAGTTAAACCTGGTTACTGTACTTGAAACGGCTATTTTTGTCTTCCTGTTTCACCACAGGATTAGATGATGCAATAGTATCACATTCAAATGAGAGAATTCTTCAGGGTCCTTTCATCCAAGGATCTGAGGTGCTTCATAAACATTAATTAATTCTCCTAACACCTGTGTGAGGATAAAAAAGTTCTATTTTTTGTACTAGTTAGACATGCTAAAGAAATGCCACCAGCATTTAGACAGAATCCAGGTTGCAGAACAAGCGCAGTCCTTTTGTATTAAGTAAAAATGTTCTCTAATTGGGTCCATGTTAAGGAAGGTGAGGAAAGGGACAGAGATGTTAAATGTGTCACAGAAAGGAGACACAGCAAGACTCACAAACCCAAGGATCCGGCAATGGAGCTGAACCTTCTCAGGGCACCCTCAGTCAAATGTATCCTACTGAGTGACAGCATCATAGGGGAACAATATACTGAATCAAAAAGAAACTGAAAAGGATAAAATTAAAGCATATTTCAAAGCACATTATAAAACAGCTTTTCCATAACCACCAACAGCCCCTATGCTTCATGAATCCTACTTATTGCTATTGAATATAACCGGAAATGTTTTCTTTTAATTCATTTCCTCAGAAAGAAAGGATTTGGTGGTGGGGATGGGGATGTGGGAATTCTATTGTCCTCTTTTTCTTCATCCTCCTTCTCCCCTTACCAAACTATATCATCTGGTATCTTTGTAGTTAATCTTATCTATTGGTAGTAACTGATCAGTACTTAAGAGTTTTAGTTTTCCTTTAAGACAAGCTCTCTTAAATGGAATGTTTGATTTTATAGGAAATACTAATAACTTTTTTTCAACTGTGGCAGAGATAGTTAATTCTTCTACATAAATTGTTGTCTCTTAAATGAACAAATAGAAGTGTCGTGGTTCAGAACTACTACTTACAATTTTGCTTGAGCCAATTTCTATATTAGCAACCAGGTAGGAGTGGAAGGAGAAAAATAATTTTTCTATTCCAAGAATGAATGAATAGGCCTAGAAGGAGATAAAAACAAGTACCTACTTTTTTCTTTAAATTTGAAGAAAATGAGGAGCACCTGGTAGTTCGGTTGGTTAAGAGTCTGTCTTCAGTTTAGGTCATGATCCCAGGGTCTTGGGATGGAGTCCTACATACGGCTCTCTGTTGGAGAGCCTGCTTCTCCCTCTCCCTCTGCTTGCCACTCCCCCTGCTTGTGTCTCTCTCTCTCTGATAAAAAAATTAAATCTTAAAAAAAAAAAAAACAAAGAAAGGGAGAAATAATAATAGGTTCTTATTTTCATTAATTTTTAGACATATTTCTTGTTTTTATTTGAGGGAAAGTGAGAATTTTCAGAAAAGATCCAACCAAGAATAAAGACCTCTAAGTTCCAGCTCACTCTGTCAATAACTAGCTATATCTAAACTTTCTTATTTGTTCCATCTTATTTCAGATGTTTCTTACAACTTCAACAAAGGAACTATATTTTGAAGTAGTTATATAAGAATAAAGATCCTATTAATATATGTAGAAGGAAGTATTAGATGGTACAGTCATGAATCAAACCCATGACATGCATTTCCAAAAATTAGGGGTGTGTCTGGGTCAAATATAAATTTCAGTCTTCATCTTAAGGGCAACAATTTATTTAAAAAAATACCTTTTAAAATCCAGTTGCTCTTATCCAGCTTTAAAAAAAAATCTTAAATAAACTTTACCACTTATTAAGTACCAACTATATGTCAGGCATTTTAACTGTCACAATTACACTGCAAAATATGCAAGATAATTCAATTACATAAATTATACTGAATAAATCCAGAAAGGTTTAAGGTCTCCAAAATTACCAGAAATAAGTTGTGATGTCAGAATTCTAATCTAACTCCTTTCACAGAAGGTCCATGTTATTTACAAATATTGTGAATGACTACCACATCTATTTTCCAGATGAAATTTGGAATTGTACATTCAAGTTCTTAAAAAGGAAAATAAGAAAACAATTTATTTGACTTAAGTTAAAGTTTCCATTCACTTATAAAAAACTAGGAAGGTTTCTGCTCTTTATATAATTTCATTGATCCACTTAAAAACATGATGGACTTAACCATTGATTCAAACATTTTTTAATCTTTAAATATATTTAAAATCAACTTTTTAAATTTGTTGAGCTTTACTTTTTGGCATATGATATAGTCTATATTAATCAATGTTGTGTGGGCATCTCAAAAGAATTTATATTCTGAATTTGTTGGGTGGGACGGTCTATAAATGCTAAATTAGTGTTATCAATTGATGTTGTTTTCTTCTACATTTTTGCTGATTTTCTATATAACTGTTCAGTTGTTGAGAGATGTTGATATAACATATTTATTTTGATATAAATGTAATATTACATATATATGTGTATGATGATGGGCTTTTCTATTTTTCCTTTTAATTCTATCAGTTTTAGTTTTACATATATTGCAGCTATGTTGCTTGGTGTGCACACATTCAGAATTGCTATATATTCTCTGTGGTGTATATGCAATACCATTCCAACCGGTCTTAAGAGTTAACTTCCTTCGAACTTATGCGCTCCTTGCTTACTGACCTAAGCTCCTTGGTTTGTAGCAGAACTAACCTATTTTCCTTGATTTTGAAGACCATTGGCTTTGAGGAATGAAGCACCAGACTTTCGCAGAAGATAAATCCTAAACCCATTCGAAAACAGCCACCACTGATGCCAGCAAGTCTGTTCAGGATCATGTGGACAGATGATTAACCACCTCAGCACCAATTTCTTCTAGCCCCCATAATTTTCCATTATTTCCCCTTTCAAGATGTCCAACTTTGCCTGGGCTGGGAAGATGGTCTTTGGTACATTAGTCCATGTTCTCAGGTTTCCATTGTCCTGAATAAAGCACTCTTTCTTTTCCCACTACCCTTTGTCTCTCAAGTGTTGATTTTCTGGCAGCAAGCAGCCAAACCCAAGTCTGGAATCAGTTCTTTTATGGTAACATATACACGTTTAGGATGGCTATATTGTCTTCTTAGATTGACCCATTTATCATCATATAATGTTTATCTCTTTCTCTGGTAAATTTATTTGCTTTGAAGTCTACTTTCAGTTTTTTGTTTTTGTTTTTGTTTTGTTTTGTTTTGTTTTTGAAGATTTTATTTATATTTATTTGACAGGGAGAAAGATCACAAATAGGCAGAGAGTCAGGCAGAGAGAGAGGGGTAAGCAGACTTCCTGCTGAGCAGAAAGCTCAATGTGGGGTTTGGTCCCAGGACCCTGGGATCATGACCTGAACTGAAGGCAGAGGCTTAAGTCACTGAGCCACCCAGTCACCCTGAAGTCTACTTTATCTAATGATAATAAAGGCACTTTTGCTTTCTTTTGATTGTTTGCATAATAAATCTTTTTCCATTCTTTCACTTTCAATCTGGATAAATTCCTATATTTGAAGTGAGTTTCCTCTAAATCATATATAATCAAGTCTTTTCTATTAATCCATTCTGTCAGTCTTTGTCTTTTAATTCGTGTATTTAGACCATTTGCATTTAATGTGATTATTGGTATTTGGGGGCTTAATTTTGCCATTTTCTTTTGTTTTATTTTCTGTTATTTTTTTTCCTTCTTCAGTTTCTTTTTTTTTTTTTTATGTTTTATTTTTCCTGCTTCCAGTGGGTAACTTGAATAATCTTTAGAAAAAAAAATTTGAACAAAATGTAGAAATGTATAGGTTTATGTTTCTTGTGAATATGGGAAGTTTCAGCCATTATTTTTCCTATGCATTTCTCAGACCCACTCTCTTCTCATTTTATGAAATTCTGATAACATGAATGTTATATATTTTATAGTAATTCCACATCACCATGAGACTCAATCTATGTTTTTATTCAGTTTATTTACTTTCTCTTATTCAGACAGGTAATTTATTTTATTTTCTACTTCTTTTATTCTTTCTTTTCTTTCTGTAACCTCCATTCTCCTGTTGAGATCATACACTGAGTTTTTTTATTTCAACTATTATATTTTTTCAGTTCAAAATTTCTGTTAGGCTCTTTTATAGATCTTCTATTTCTTTGCTGAGGCTTTCTCACTTAAGTATTTCTATCATGACCACTTTAAAATCTCTTTCTGATATGCTAACATCTCTGTTCTTGTTGTAATCTATTTATTTTTAAAAATTCCTCTTCAGTTTGAGGCTTTCTTTGGTTTTTTTATAATGAGCAAAGACTTTTTGTTGAAATTTGGACATTTTTTGAATACTATCCAAAGACTGGGGTTTTAGGTGATTATCTCTGACACTGCTCTCACTGAAGTATGGGGGCACTGGCTCACTGCTGACAGATGAAGCAGAAGTAAAGTTTTTTCCCTTGGCCTCTGATGAATAATTGATGATTTGACTCTAGTAGGGTCCCTTTTTAAGTTCATACCTGGCAGAATTGCTGATGTGGATGATTGCTCGCTAGACTCACTAGACTCTATATTCATCTCATGTGGTTGTACTGAAACAACAGAGGATCATATTCTAATCTAACTTCCATGTTTTGTGGCAGTCTGAATCAACAAATTATGTGAAAAATGGTATCTCCTACATGCACTAGTAACAGGCTCTTCATAGCCCTCCATTTCCTTTAACAATCTATTTATGGAATTACATATTTCCTCAGATGATATATGTTATCCTCCTTTCCCACACTGCTGTCTGTGCTCATTTTCAAGTTATTTCATCTGAATGGAGAAGAGCAGGAAGATGGACACTCAGAAAAGCAAGTACCAGAAATAACAACCTGCTCATTTTTCTGTTTGGCACAAACCTTACCTTTCTGGACTAAGGACAAAGAGTTTGTGAAATATTTTCCTTCATATATTCTTATTGGTAGACATAGACACTTTATTTCACAAACATATTGCAGGGAGCCCCTATTATTCTTAATCTAGTTTTCCAATCTTTAGCAATTCTTACAGTGTATGTCCTTAGCTGTGATGCAAACTTTTACAACAAAAACATTAATTTGACTATAGCTGACACAAAATGTCACATTCATTTCTGGTGTACAACATAGTAATTCAACTTTCTATATTATGCTATGCTCTCCACAAATGTAGCTACTACCTGTCATCATACAATGCTATTACTGTATCATTGACTATATTCTCTATGCTGTGGCTATTATTCCTTTATTCCCTTTTACTTGTTCATTTCATAACTAGAAGCCTGTATCTTCCCACTCCTCTTTGCCCATTTTGCCCATCCTCACTCCCTACCCCTCTGACAACCATAAGTTTGTTCTCTGTACTTATAGGTCTGATTCTGCTTTCTATGTATACATTTGGTTTTTTGGTTTTGTTTTGTTTTTAGACTCCACATATGGATGAAAATATATGGTGTTTTTCTTCCTCATCCGACTTAATTCACTTAGCAAAACACCCTCTATGTCCATCCGTGTTATTGCAGATGGTACAATCTCATCCTTTTTGTGGCTGCATAATATTCCTCTCTCTCTTTCTCTCTCTCTCTCTCTCTCTCTCTCTGTATCACATCTTCTTTATCCACTTGTATACCATAAACTTTATATCTTCTCCCTAATTGGCTTTCACAGATTTTTGTTTTGTTTTGTTTTAGGGAATTTAAGAGCAGCTGCACCAAACACAATTAACCAAATGCCATTTCTAATTGAAATAATTGGTGATGCAATAAAATGTCATGGGATCCTATAAGGAAAGAGTTACTTAAATGCCTTTATAATTAGTAATGAAAGGCCTCATACCTAGAACAAGGGCAGAGGTAGTTAAATATCCAGTGAAGTCAACTGGTTGTTCAGAAGAACTTTCTAATAAAGAGAAATGCCACATCATCTTTAACAGAGTAAATATGAAAAAGGAGTATGCAAAATGAACATGCTTTGACATAGGGATTAAATCCCAGGAACATGAAAAGGAGTCAGAATGTTACCTAAGAACCTCAGTCATGTATATGATTAATGCCTAAACCCAAGCAAGCCTTAAAATCCTCAATAAGGGATTGAAAAAAAAAAAAAAAGAACACTTTTTTCTCTTTAATTAAAACAGAACACTTTTAAGAAAGTGGATGAAATTATGACTATAATGTACTGAGACTGACAAGAGTTTGACAAGTTCATATAAAAGTAAATAAAACAATTAGAGATATTAGGACAAAATGACATAAAATAAATTTTTATTTTTGTTTGAAAATTTGGATATTAAAGGAAACATGATTAAATTTTATTAAATTATACATAGGGCTTATATAATTATATAGTTTTGTTTATCACTGACATAAATATTAAATGCAAAGTTTGCATTTAAACACATATTTATATAAATACAAATAAATATATCACTTCCATATCTATATAATAATAAGCCTAGTTCTTTCCTTTAGAGATGTCATCTTGAGGATACATAAGTTAATTCATTTATTCATTCTAAAAATAAGTGCTGCATATCTACTGACTAGGTTCTGAAAATATAAGGATAAATAGAACATTCCCTGACCTTATAAAGCTTACTAGCAATAAAATAAATGACCAGACTAAGAATCAAATATTATTTCAGGGTGTGAGACTTGTTATGATAAAAATAGAATAAAACGGACAGAGAGAAATGGAGAAACTGTTAAAATATTATGTGATACAGGGTCTTCCTGATAATCAGCTAATAGTTAAGCAAAGATTTGAATAAAATATAGTAAGAACAGGAGAGATAAAGAACAAAGAATGTGGAGGCCCAAAGTTAGGAATATGCTTATAGTTGGATGGGTAAGGACATTTTGGCTGGATAGGAATGAAAGAAGGAGAAAGTAGTAGAAAACATTAGCTAGGCCATAGTGGCTGCAGTGAGGATTTTGGATTTTATTCTATAGTGATGGGAAACCACTGGAGGTTATCAACAAGGAAGTGGCATGCCAATTATATTTTTTAAAGGGTACCTCTGACTGAGGCATGAAAAAAAAGGAGTGAAGGAGGAAACTGATTACAAATAAGGAGACCAAATATTATCGAATTCTAAAGAATACTGTTAAGATATTAAGCAACAGTGGTGGAAGTAGAGGTAAAAAGATGTCAGTGGAATTAACAAGATATAGCTTAAAGTATTTGTTGATATTTAGAAGTGTTCTTCAAGAGAAAAAAGAGTTAAGGATATCCCTAATATTTTTGGCCTGCACACTCAAGAAAAATTAATTCTAAAATGTTTGAATCAATGATAAATTACATCATGAATGGCTATTAGGTAAACCAGTGAATAGCCAACATTTAATTGTTACAGTAGGTGAAGAAAATAAAAACATACTAAAGAAAGTAATAAAGAAAGAAAGAAAAGCAAACTCTGCTGTGTAATAACCATCAATTTCCAATTTGTGAGGATATTAACATATACTGAGTGAGTCTCACTCATGGTGATGAATGTTAAGTATGGTAGATAATTTTAGATATGTTGGGTAGATATAGAATAATTTAATTAGAATTTTTTTAATTTTTTATTTTTTATAAACATATATTTTTATCCCCAGGGGTAGTAAAATTGACAGATTACCTTTTTTATATATGACAACTTCCCTTTTTCAATGAATTGATATATATATATATATATTAATGTTTTGCATTTGGTGATTTATTAGGACAGTGTTTCTCTTCAAAAATAAAAAAGCATCTCTAGTATGTATGGACAGGATAGTTATATAGGCTCAAACTCAAATACGTATATATATATGTCTATGTACATAGCCTCATGTACATGTACATGTATATAAATACTGTAGTGTCTGTGGCCTATTTTATGTAGGTTAAAGTGTTGTGCCAGAAGGGTAATATCATGAGTTTGGAAATATAGTGTGAGTCATTTAACCTTCTTATGTACTTGAACACTAGTCTATAGACCTTATATCTACCAGTCATCACAAAAATATGTTATTTCTAAAAAACCTATCTACAATGAGAAGGCATGGTTGATTTTGGTTAAGCCTTCTCTTCGGAACTCCTGAAAGGGGACTTCTTGGATTTCATTGATAGTGGAATAATCATGGTATTTAAAGGCAGCATTTTAAAAGCCAATGGTTTTTAATAGCCTTTGGAGTAAAAAAAAATATATAATTTGTCAATTCTGGAATCAATTTCTTATTCTCCATTTCCTATTTTAAATAAGTAGTGAGATTTGTTGTCTTCCTTAATTAGCTCACAAACTAAAGTGCACTTCTCAGATTGTGTCATGTAAGTGCAAACATTTTTGCTTATATAATTTTTACAAATGAACTGAATTTATGTTCTCTTAAATACAGGGTGGGGGTGTCCTAATTAAGACACTAAGTTTAGGGCGCCTGAGTGTCTCAGTCATTAAACATCTGCCTTTGGCTCAGGTCATGAACCCAGGGTCCCTGCATAGAGTCCCACATCAGGCTCCCTGCTTGGCGGGAAGCCCGCTTCTACCTCTTCCACTCCCCCTGCTTGTGTTCCCTCTCTCATTGTGTCTTTTTCTGCCAAATAAATAAATAAAATCTTTAAAAAGAAAAAAAAAGACAGTGTGTAAACCTGGTGATTCACAGACCTGTACCCCTGGGGATAAAAATATATGTTTATAAAAAAAAAAAAAGACAGTAAGTTTATTTAAAATATTTGAGAGCAGAAGTAGCATGCTTCCTCTATTAAATGATAAGAAAATGTTAGATACCTTTATATAATGGTTGAACTGGAAAGGAACTTATCTCAGAATTTAAACTGGATTTTCTAGACCACATATTACAAATGCACAGTAAATACCCAGCTGGGTTTTATAACTTCTTTTTCTTCCCAGATGTTGAAACTAAGGCCCTATGAGGTTAATTGAATTGTTTAAGTTTACATAATAATTCAGTGGCCAAGTAAGATTATGTAAAATTCAGGTTTTTTGAGTCCAACTAAAGTGATCTTTTAAATGTATGTCTCAAATTAATAAACAAGCAAATAAATCCCAAAGATTCCTTTCCAACAAACATCTTACGATTTTATCTATTAAAAACAACAAAAATATGAGCAAGAAGAATAGGTACAGATACCTATGGGAAAGGTACAGATTTTAATCAGCTTTTGGAGAGATTAGGTAATTATCTTTATAAAGGCAAGGGAATAGATTAACAGGATAGTCATTCCCTTTGAAGTTTGTGTTCCCTGACTATGTTTTTCCATGTTTCTGCTCTATATGGTTGATTAATGCATCTGATATTATATTGAGACCTTCTGGATATAAAAGACAGTGCCTATATAACTTATTAGTAACAATTGGTAACTACAAACTGTTTTTGCCAGGACCTGTTGGATGCAGTGTAAACGATGAGAGCTAACTCAAAGACTTGATTGTGACCTTCAAAGGACTTTCATTATTGTTGAGATATAAGATGTGACAAAGAAAGGATAGCTTTAAAAAAAAATCAATTAAAAGGAAGAACATGTGCAATGACTAGATTATGCTGTAGGTATATTTAGTGGCAAGCTATTTCAGAATACGGGCTGATTTATCAGAGTAGATCAAGTTAGATGTGTATTCACAAACTCATTTTAGTTACCTTTTGAAACAAGAGCAGGTAGATTTTGTACTGACAGAAAGTGAGGAAGTAGTGGTTCAGTAGAAGGAGGGTGGTAGCATTGGAAATCATCAACTATAAAGTACTCATGAAAGAAATTGAGGAAGACACAAAGAAATGGAAAAATGTTCCATGCTCCTGGATTGGAAGAATAAATATTGTGAAAATGTCTATGCTACCTAAAGCAATCTACACATTTAATGCAATTCCTATCAAAGTACCATCCATCTTTTTCAAAGAAATGGAACAAATAATTCTAAAATTTATATGGAACCAGAAAAGACCTCGAATAGCCAAAGGGATATTGAAAAAGAAAGCCAACGTTGGTGGCATCACAATTCCGGACTTCAAGCTCTATTACAAAGCTGTCATCATCAAGACAGCATGGTACTGGCACAAAAGCAAATGAGATTTTTACACAGGTATCATATGATTTCAAGAAGCTAAAGTCCACTCAAACTTGTTCAACAAAATGGGGATTTCCTGAAAGAGAAGAGGATATTCTTATAGAACCTAAGAAGAAAAATTTATACTGATGGTCACTGGACAACTTTGAAAGTAGAGAGAAATTTCATGTGACATTGATCATGGTCTCAAGAATGTCATTGAAGGTACTGATGAATGTGATGATGATGGTGATGATAATGTTGGTCATGATAAATATTTATTGGAAGTTTTCATTTATGGCTCTTCTAAAAGTATTTGCATTTTATTTACTTAAATTTTAAGAACAGTCTTCTGAAATATATTTTCCCCATTTTGTAGAGAAAAGCAAAATTTGGGAAGGTTAAAATGTCAAATTCCAGAGTTCTGATCTTAATTACCATTCTATTCTGTATTTGTAGTCATCTATCTCAAACAACTACACACATGGGACTGCATTTCTTTATATTTTATATAAATACAAAATACAAAATACAAAAGAAATCCAATGAGTTAAAAGCCAGCCAAAAGATAGAGTGACCTTCCATGAATTTTCTCACCTAAGCAGTATCAGAGTACTTAGACTTTCTTTGTGACAGGCCCTGTCCATTCTTTTCCATTCTCTATACAACAATCACTGTCTCACCAACTGCATTTCATCTCTCTTAATTGAACCTTTACAATTGGGTTTTGCCTTTTTTCCTCCATATTGAGAAATTCTGCCTTTTATTTGTGGAGTGTTTATAACATTTAATGTAATTAATTACTCTGGTTGGATTGAAGTCTCTTGTTATCTGTTTGTTTTCTGTTTGTTGGCTTTGTTTGTTCACTCTTGCCCCTTGAGATTATTTGAATAACTTTTTAGAATTTCATGTAACTGCAACTACTGCCTTTTCAGCTCTCCTGTCTTCATTACATTTTTAGTGCTTGTTCTATAGATAAAATATGCATCCTTAACATTTCACAGACTATTCAGTTAGTCTTTTATTACTTTATTTAAAATATAGAAACTTTCATCCATATAGATCTATTTAATACCCATCTGGTATTGTATATACTATTTTTTTGTCATATGTATTATTTCCATATCACCATAAACAGCACAATATTTTCTCTTCAATTTCTGCAATTTATAGAAATTAACATCCTCTTATATTTGCATATTCCTATATATACATTTATAAATGTATAAAATTCTTATTTTGTCCTGAAGATCCACATTCCCCCCAGTATCATTTTCAGTCACACTAAGGTAAGGAATTTATTTATTTATTTATTTATTTATTTATTTATTTATGTGCATTTCTTCTGGGTCAGTCTGCTGTTACCAAATTCTCTGTTTTCTTTTACCCTGAAAACACCTTCATTTTGCTTCAATACTATATCTTTGACTATAGAATTCATGGTTAACCATATCTCCTTCAGAACTTCAAAATTAATGTTTTACTATATTTCTGGTATCCCTAATTTCAGATGAGAAATCTATAGTCATTTTATTTCTTGTTCCTTGTATGTAGTAATGTCATTTTCTTCCCAGGTTATCTCAATATTTTATGTTTATCATAGGTTTTCAACCATTTGACTATGTTGTGCCTAGGCATGGCTTTGTTATTTATCTGGTTTGGATATCGCTGACCTTTTGAAATCTATAAATGTATGCCTATTACAAAAGCTGCAGTTTTCAGCAAATATTTCTTCGAATATTTTTTGTGCCCTATTTCCCTTTCCTTTGTTTCTCCAACTATAGCTTAAATTATGTGAGATATTTTTATAATGTCTTATAAGAACCTCAGGATCTTATTCATTTGTTTTCAGCCTTTCTTCACTACTTTTCTTTAGTTTTGGTATAAATAGGTAGATATAGATAGATATAGATATAGATATAGATATAGATGTATCTTTTTTTAACTTCAGAGTCACTGACTCCTTTCTCATTTCCATTGTGTTATTGGGCATATCTAAGTGATTTTTTACTTTCATATTTTTTCTTTCAAAAATTATATTTTTATCCAACATATTTTTTCTATTTCCTTTATCACAAATGTATTTTCCTTTATCTTATTTAGCATTTTTATCATAGCTCCTTCCTATCTAATAATTATATCATCCCCTCACAATTGCCTTCTGTTGATTGTCTTTGCCCTTGAGAATGAATCATATTTTTCTATTCCTTATGTTTTGATAATTTTAGATTATATTATGTATATAATAACTATTGAATCATAAAGACTCTATGTTCTGTTCTAATTTTTCTTTTTCTGTTGTTGATCTAATCTTTCAAAACACATTATTTAAACCATTTTTTCAAATGATTAACTTCATTAGCTAAAATAGCAATCAATATCTGCCTTACCTAGAGTGGGCAACTCAAACATCAGTAAAATTCTTTTTATTAGCTGTAAGTTTCTTTGAATATACTTAGCTTGCTCATATATATAGGGATTAGCCAGATATTTGGACAGAGATTATTCACAGAATTTGGGAGCTCTGCTTTTGTTCTTTTAAGATTTTCCCCAACCCTAATGTTCTGATATCTATGTTAACTCTGGCCCTGAACTGGTCCCCTGTTTCTTCAGATCCTAAAGACAGCAGATTTCCTGTGGGAATGCTGGCCACCCTAGGCCATACTACTCCATGTCTGAGGTCTGCCCTCACACTAAAGCTGAGATAGTGAAAAACTCATCCCATGCTGTCCTCTTCTTCTAACTTTAGATTATCACCAAAATTAGACTGTTTTTGTTCATTTTCCAGAGTCTTCAGTTAATTCTTTTTATATGTTATTTGGTTTATAGTTGTCATCTGTGGTCTATTAAAAGCTGACACCACCAAACTGAAAACAGAACTCTATTTCTTTTATATTTAAATCACGTCTTCTGATCTATTCTAGCAAAGTAAGTGTATTTCCTCAGGGGCAGAAAAATAAAACAAAATAAACTTGCTTTGTAAATATTCTTTAAAATCTATTACTTATCCTTGGAATTTGGGTTTTAAAGCTCAACAGACAGAAATTAATTTTCTTGGTCATTTATTTGTGTGATGTTCTGTGGTGGCCTGTCTTTTCTTACAGTCATGGATAATAACATTTGTTTTAAAAGGTGGAAGTATTGGGAGAGAAAACGGTATATGAAACGAAATTATTGACATTGAAAACCATACCCATTAAAATGTATCAAAATATTTCTACTACACAAGTGAATATGTGATGAGATTAGAATTCAGTGGTGGTTATGGAAATGTAATGAACGGAAAAATATATTAAGCAAAACAACAGAATAGAATTTTTCATAAAAATGTGTTGATAAAGAAGGAGAGGATTTCAAAATAACTCTAAGGATTTGCTTCCAGGCAATGTAAAATAAAGTTAATATTCACAATGATTGAAGCTTCTGGGAGATACTCAAGACATTGAAGGAAAAATAATTTAGATATTTTTTAACAGTGATTTTGACCTGCTAGGACATAGAGATAGACATAACTTATGGGCAGATGAAATAAATATCTAGGGTAGAGCCTTTTGCCTGTGGATCTTAAAAGTGACTAAGCTGAAAAAAAAGCACACTGTTTTTACCACCATAAGCTTATTAGAGGACAAAAATTTAAAGTAAGAGTAAAGAAACAAAAGCAAAAGATTGAATGGTAAGGTGTAAAGACTGCTGACTTGTGGGTTAGGATAGTCTCTATCTTGTATACCTGCCTCTATAACCAGTTATGCATGCTTATTCAAACTGCTGTCTTCATTTCTCTGAGCTGTAGTTTCCTTATCTGAAAAATGATAATGTT
This sequence comes from Mustela nigripes, assembly GCF_022355385.1. Taxonomy (NCBI): domain Eukaryota; kingdom Metazoa; phylum Chordata; class Mammalia; order Carnivora; family Mustelidae; genus Mustela; species Mustela nigripes. Next base: position 59,764,804 of record NC_081564.1, read on the forward strand.
GAGACATTTACTTAAAAGAGGGCTGGGGGACAGAGAAGCTAATATTTATTGAACAATGTTACTCACTACTTATTTTATACAGTTAAAAAAAAAAATGGCCTGGGTATTTCTTTTATTTTACCCTTAAAACAAAATACCTTTTGAAGAAAGGTATTGTTCATTCCATCTTATAAAAGAAAATATTGATACTGATAACCTAAGTGACTGGTTAGGTTACCAACTAATAAGGAAATGAGTCCCATAAGGGTTTCATGTATGCTGAGTCCCATAAGGGCTTCATGTTTCCTAAGTGCTTTCTTCCATGTAGCATTGCCTGTCCTCTATTTAAAGCATAGTCAGTTAGAATGAAATCACAGATACTAAAAAGGAAAGATGAAAAGATGAAAGAAAGCTCAGATTTGCAAGCAGAGATTCATCTAATCTCTGTGGGATTGGAATCACCTCAATTTAATATGATCCACAATCTCCTGTATTTCTAATTCATTAAAATATTAAATAATAAGGGTTTAACATTCACACCTTTCCCAAATGCATATATTACCATTTGGCATTAGTCTGTATTTTCTTTTTCAGTCAATTTTTGGTTGAAGTGATTTTTGAAAAAAAAATCCTGAATAGCTTTAAACTAATTTGCCAGCAAACTTTCATAAAATGCTATATCAAATGATGAATTAAAAATCAAATACATTTCATATAGTTTCTCTTTTTCATCAGTTCACTTTGTGACCCTTCATCTAATACAATTTATGCATCATGTATTCAGTCTCCCCTTTGCTTATAACAACATTATTTTCTGCTTTCCCTTCCAAACCTTCTATTTCTTAGCTGCATTTTGTTAAATTAAATTGGATAATAACTTCTTAATTTGCCAGTTCTCATGCTTGAAGTTCTTTTGCAATTATTTTTTTAAAGAAATTTCTAAAAATTCTTTCATCCCAATAGAAGCTGATTTGCAAAACTGATTCCACTAAATGCATCCAAACAAGTTGATGGCCCTTCTCATTGTGGGGTTTCAGTACACAAGAAATATATATTTTTAAATATATGGATCCTAAGTGGAGCCTTTTGAGATCCAAAGTTGAGCCTTTTAATAGCACCTTTGTCCTTTTTCTTTTCTTTCTCTCTCTCTTACTTCTTCCCTTCCTCCTACCCTCCCTCCCTCACTTCTGCCTTTTTTTCTCCTTCTCCTTCTTTCTTCTCCCTCCTCCTCCTTCTTCTTCCTCTTCTTGTAAACTAACAAGCAGATGTCTTTAATATGGTCCTTGTCCCACTTATTCTCTGAATTAGATAATTCTCAAGAAGATAATAAAGACGCTTGCTCTGATGTTGAGGCCTGATAAGTACCCCTAACGATTTCTAAATTTGAAGCCACAGCTGTTTTATCAGAAATATCTCCAGAATTTATTATTTTCTCTACTGTCTATCCCTTCACACTGTGCTCCATTGCCCACCTGCTCCCAACTCTTCGTTTTAATGCATTTTTCCTCTTTCAATCTCTTCTGAATTCCCTCTGCGCAGACCTTCATATGGATGGCTTTCCTGGATTTGCTTTGTTCCTTCCTTTGCCTATCTTCATTTGAGCCAGGGGATGAGTGATTCTGTAATGCAGACATGATTCAACAGATGTGCACACACATGTAAGGTATAGATGCATGAGACTGAGTTTAATGGTGGGGATGGGATTGTGTTGTGGTCAATAATTTCAGGCTCCAGGTGTCTGGAATAAGGAATCAGAGCAGAAACCTCTCTCTGGAGAAATAAAGGAATGTCTGATCAGGGGAACACAAGAAAATGAAAGCAAGAGAGGAAATGGAAGAAGGACAGCTGGGCAGAAAGATTCATATTAAGATGTTTATTTTTTCATCACTTTGAAAGGTCACATGGTGGGGAATAAAGAAGGATAGAACAACCGATTAGAAAGAGACAGCAGGTAGATATTTACTCCCTTGTGTAATTGCAGTTTCTCAGTTTGCTTGCTGGTTGTTGTCATTTTCATTTTGAGAGACTGTAAATTCTCAGAGTATTAAAAGCACTACTACTATTTGAATGCAAATAGAAAGTACTTTTCAATTTCAAGTCTGTTTAAAGAAAATAATCTGAATTTTTTCATATCTGGATCCTTGTACTTTTTATTAGTGGTAACGTTTAGACATGAATATGTTCAATCTCTTTAAACTAGTTCTAAGACTTATGGAAATTCTGCATTTGAAAGACAATTTCCTGACATGGAAAAAAAATCAGGTAAAGCAAGTCTAACTGATCTAATAATCATTTAAAGTGGTATTTAATGCTAAATCCATTAACGGTAAATAAATTCAGTATATATCCAAATACATATCTATGTGTGTGTGTGTGTGTGTGTGTGTGTGTATAGACAGAGAGATAGAAATCTTACTCTATGTGGAGATTATATATTTACAATGCTAAATTTTACTTTTAAAATGCAGTATACAAGAATTATTTGATTAAAAAATGATTTTCTCTACTTGGAGAGCTTAGCAAATTAAAAAGTTTAACTTCAAATAAAATTCAAACAGAAGCAACTATGATCTGTTTTCATCCTGTCTGAATGTGATCCCAAATCATCAACAGATGTAGCTTTTTCATTTCTTATAACTTTCAAATAGCAAAAAGAAATAAAGTTACCTTTCATTCATGAGTTATCATTTTTCCTCTCTATATTTTGACAAATAACATGACAGAAAAATGATTAAGTTTCTCATTTCACAATGTGACTTCTGTGTTATTTATTGTCAAAATAAAAGTCACTTTGTGAATCAAAGTTTTTAATCTTTTTTTGCCCCCTCAATCTCAAAAAAATGGTTTGTCAGGAAACTGGTTTTGGTAAATCTCCCCCCCCCCCCCACACACACACCCCTAATGACAGGTAAGTCCTTTTAAATGACTCATTGCTAATTAGTTCAGAGCAACATTCCAAAAGAATATTTTATTTTTGGAACCTCATTTTATTGATTTTCTGCTCCAGTAGCGTGACTAATGCACATCACAGTTAGAGCTCTGCAAACTGTTTGCAGCAAAACCCCAAACCAGGTGATAATCACCTGATATTTATCTGGTTTCTTTACTATGTTATCAACCAAATCATCAGGCTCAATTCCTGAAAAGGTTCTTGGCTTTTACAGGAATTCTTGATAATACTGGGCATTCTTCTGTGTCAAGATCATTTCTCTTGCAAATTCCCAAATTCAATCTCAAAATGAAATGAGATGCTATGGTTTTGGCTGTTCTTTGCTTTTTATTTTTGGTTCACTGATGCTTGAAAGTCAAAATAAAACTGAAGTACAGGCCCTTGGGAGCCCAAATGAGTAATTTAAATGAATATCAATGAATCCAACATGCTGAGTTTTAGTAGCACAGACATTGCCAGAACCACAAAGTGTCCAGAACTTACTCAGGATGGCAACTGGTTTTAAAGATCAAGGTGGAGAATAGCAAATTGCTTTTCCTATAACAAGCTGTGTCTATAGGATTCTTTCTCTCTATGACTTTATTTCAAGCTTCCCGTTTATGATCATATCTACTGAATAGCTCAGTCAAAATCATTCACTTTCCAGGACAACTGCTTACCTTGCCACACAGAAAGAGAAATAATGTTTAAATTTATCAGAAAAATTAACTTGTGATGTTTCTTCCTTCATATTTATTCTAAGAAAATCAGTAAGCACTCATATGCCTTTTATTCAACTTGCCACAAAAAATGTTTGTAATAAATTAAAAAGTTTATGAAAAATATAATGCTTTTGAAAACAAAATAAAATGTATATATATTGATTAAGCAGCTCTGAAACTGCAGAACTTGAAAAAACAAAATTGGTAGTAGAAAGCAAAACTGATGATGGCTCTAATGAAATCTAATGAAAACTAATGAAAGCTGTGGCTCCTCTAAAGAAAAAAATTTGTATATTATACAAAAATATACACTATTTCAAGGGATTTATAGATTCAAGGCTTATAATAATGCTAATCTTGTAAAGGAACCTTTAGTAATTATGAAATTAATTGAGGTAATTTATAGTCTTTATTCTCAGCAATTTTTTGTTCAAATTCAACATTAGCACTAACCAATTTTTTAATTAAATATACTCTTGACTTATGACTCAGTGTTTTAAAATATAGAAAATAAATCTATAGTGTTCTGAGAGGCAAAGTTTGTAATTCAAAAATTTTATACCCAGCAGAATTATCTTACATGAGTAAGGTAATTAAAAATAAATATCCAATGTGTAAATATTTAAATAATGATCATTCATTAATAATTTTGAAAGATATTACTAGAATATGAGCTTTATGCCAGAAGTTCCCAGTCTTTCCCAGAAATGACAAGCTATTATCTCAATAATTTTTCACAGTACCTTATCAAAATAAATACATAATAGTTCTGTTTATTTATGTTAGATTAAAATAACTAAAATATTTATGTTTTAAAACTTAGAGATGTCTGAAAAAAGTAATATGCAGAAATTAAAAATGGTCATTTTTAATTTCACTATTAAATAACCACCATTATTTATTAATAGGGTACTGAGCAACTTTTCTAACGTTGGAATCAGATTGGATATATTATCACTTTATATCTAGTGGAATCATAATTATAATGCAATATTTGCTTTTCATCACAGCATCTCCTGAAAAATCCAGTTTTATAAAGATATATATGTGATCTACTGTTGAAGCTGTAAACTACCTTGACCTGACAGGGTTTAATAGATGTTGCTGTGTTTTTCTCAAAAATTTAAAATAACTGAGATGTCTCTGTGAGCTAGCTGTGGCAATCTGGGCAGCACAGTACATAGTTTTATAACTAAGGCTTTAGGGAAATAAATATATGGACTCAAAACTGCAGGAAGTCATGTTGTAAACAAAAACAAACATAGGGTTAACCCTTATATAATATAACACCAATTTCAGATGTCCCATTAGATTTAGGCTTCTTAGATATATTCTTCAGCATAGAAGTAAAATTTTGCTGGGAAAGAAAAATGTTTAACAGCGACTTTCAGCCAATTTTTTTTTTCTTTATGTACTTGTAAACCTAAAAAAAACTGGACAACTTTTGTAAGACAAATTATTTTTAAGAACTCCATACATCCAATATTACATATACCAGTGTTCAAACATGCACAGAAAAAATTCCAAGAGAAAATGCACCAATACTTTAAAATGTAATTCTCCCCCTGTGTTAAACTGTGGAGGGAGGAGGGAGGAATTTTTCTTCATTACATTTTTTCCCACATTTCTAAGGTTTTAATAATCTATGTACATTCCTTTGTAATAAAGGAAAATAAATTTATTTTTAAATAGAATTGGGAAATATTAGTAACAAAAGCATCTTTAATTACCTGGGATAAGTAACAAACATTTTTCTGGAAAACAGTGAAGATTATGAAAGGATCACAAAAAAAAATAGCTGAAAGGGTAAATCGATATATGGACAAAACCTCAAGTGTAGGGTAAGCAATAATATTAGTGCAGTGTCTATGATATTTTCCTGATTTTGTTCATGGAAACTAACTCTAAATTTGTACATTCCATAGTTTTATTTAAGACTAAAAATATTTTGAAAAAATGCATGAGAGTTCTGTTCTACAAAATAGCATGTATATGTGAGATATTATCATCTAATAATTTTAGGAATTATTAAATTAATTATTAGGAGAACAAGGGTATATTCTCTGGTGGTAAAGTAAAAGAAATGTACATCCCACCCTGTCATTAGGCAAGATTTGTCTTACTGTATAGAGACAAAAATGAGTCAGTTTCTGAGGGTACAGTTTTATAGTTTCTCTAAATTCTAGAATGTTGTGGCTCAAAATTTATCCCAATAATCTATCTTAAATATCCCTTAGGATACAAATACTACACCCTCCTTATTTTGCTCTTTGGTCTCATTATAATATCCTGCTTCTCATCTGAGCATGCTATTATGCTATTCAAAGAATTATATAATGAGACAATTATTTTCATCAAACTATTTACAAAAAATAATGTTTGCTTTTAAGATTTATTCAATTAAGCTAATAGGGAAGGGGAAATGAGCAAATTCAGCAGGGTCAAATGTTAGGCCTTCTGATTTATATCTAAGTAAAAGGAGTTGGGACATGCAAATAGAAATCAAATTTCTTTTTGCCCATGTGGCTTCATTTCTCATACTATTTTCCTTTATTTGATATCGTATTGTAAGTAATGTTTGCCATGCAATTTGCTTTCATTTTAGCTTTGATTTTTCCCCCCTGGGTTTCTAATTTCATTTCTATATGTGGATTGTTTTACCACCAATTAGTGCTAGATGACATGAATAAACATTTCTTAAAACTGTTTTCAATTCTTTTTGAACTACATGGACATATTAGATGGCAATTAGTCTGAATTCTACCCTCTAGTCCCTTATTTCATCTTTTCTTCATGGAACAATTAATTACCTGTTGAATGGCCAAAATTTAGAGCAAAAGAAATAAAAATAATAATTACAAAAACTGCTAGTAAACCACAATAGAAACAGTTTTTTCTTTTAATATTTGTTAAGCATACAGCTTGCTCAACAATGGTTCATAATTATCTTCTAATGATTCCATAGTGATATTACAAAGCTAATAGTAATTAGTTTATTCCCTAAACAAAACAAAACAAAAAAACAAAAATAAAAATACTATCACCACAGGTGTTCAAATAGCAATTTATAATTTTCAGGAGTATTTATCTTGATTATCAGGAAAATAATACCACTAATAATAATCACTTTCATTAACAGAGGTGCTATGCTATTTTCTCTAAATATGCCTTCATACATATTATTTTATCAGGACCATAATAGATACCACACGGTTAATATTATTATTTCCATTGTGTAGAAGAAAATATAAGGTTGAAAAAATTAAATGACCTCTCAGGAATCTCCTAACTTAAAGCATGCACAAGTATTAGCTGACCAGCACAGCAGCCAGTATTAGAACAAAATTTCACTAGGTACTTTTTTTGTTTGCTTATAGTCTGTTTCCTCTTATCAGTTTTTAGCTGCACAAGGGCAAGAAACATGTGTATTTCATTAATAAATAACAAAAAAGAAAGGTACTGTAGCTGTTTAATAAATATATTTTGAATGAATCAGCAGAATTTCTAATTCCTGATCCAAATATTTCATTTGCCACCCTACTAAATTCTCATCTAAGGAGTAATGCATGGTTTCCACAGTCTGTTTCCACACCCTCCCCCTTTTATGAAAATTCTGGATACCATAGGACCACAGTAGTGAAATGACCATCAGCCAACTTTATTCCCTCCCACTCTGACATGCATCTCCTTGCAACTTGTTTTTTACTCTTTGCTTTTGATTCTGCCTCAGATCAGCTTGTATCAGAGGCACACTAGCCTGTGTCAGTGTGAAAATGCTGATGTCTGTTGGGCAACATTTTGACTGATGTCAGTAGGAGGAAAATGTCCAGCTGAGCCAGTCATGACAACTGTGGAAGAATAAAGCCCGCAGCCTTCATCCCATACCCACCATAGGAATGAGCATCCTGGAGACCCAAAGCAGTGAGGTTCCAGTTCAACATTTTATGTACTGAAAGTGATTGGCAAGATCATTCTCACTCTCTGAATTAGTTCCTCACATATAAAATGAGGATGATAATGGCTATACCTCTGATCAGATGGTTATTGGAGGAATTATATTAATATTTATAAAATGATGCATAATGTGATATACAAATCCAATGTTATTATTAGAATTTTTCTTTCTGGTTCATAAATGAGAATGATGTATGGTTAAGCTTGTGTGATGTGTGTGTTTGTATTTGTATATATAGGCATACCTTGTTTTAGTGCACTTTGCTTTAATGTGATTCATAGATACTGTGTTGTATTTTTTTTTCAAATACTTCAAGGTTTGTAGCAACACGCATCTAGCAAGTCCTTTGGTGCCATTTTTTCCAATAGCATTTGGTCACTTTGTGTTTCTGAATCACATTTTGTTAATTCTCGTGATATTTCAAACTTTTCTATTATTATTCTATTTGTTATGATGATCTGTGATCAAGGACTTTGGTATTACTGTTATAATTTGGGGGAGCACCACAAAAGACACACGCAAACTTAAGTGACAAATGAGTGTGTTCTGACTATTCCACTGACAGGCTCTTCCTCATCTCTTCCTCTCCTCAGGCCTTCCTACTCACTAAAGATACAATTATATAAAAATTAGGCCAATTAATAACTCTATAATGGCTTCTAAGTTTTCAAGTGAAAGGAAGAGTTGCACATTTTTCACTTTAAATCCAAAGCTAGAAATAATTAACTTGGTGAGGAAGGCATATTAAAGCCAAGACAGGCTGAAAGTTAGGCCTCTGGTGCCAGTTATCCAAGTTGTGAATGCAAAGGAAAAGTTCTTGAAGGAAATTAAGAGTTCTACACCAGTGAACACATAGTGGATAAGAAAGTAAAATATCCTTATTGCTAATATGGGGGAAGTTTCAGTGATCTGGACAGAAGATCAAACCAGTCACAACATTCCCTTAAGCCAAAGCCTAATTCAGAGAAGGCCCTAAATCGCTCCAATGCTATACAGGCTGAGGGAGGTGAAGAAGCAGCAAAAGAAAAGTCTGAAGTTTAGCAGAGATTGGTTCATAAGGTTTAAAGAAATAAGCCATCTCTATAACAAAAAAAGTGCAGATTGAAGCAGAGTGCTACATCAGTACTCTGATGCAGAAGTTGTCCCAAGTTAAACAGATAATCTAGTTAAGAGAATTAATGAAATAGTGTAATATTGTTTGTTGACTACCCTCAAAATTTTAGAAAAAAAGGGAACTAATGAAAGTGGCTATACTAAGCAATATATTTTAATTATAAAGAAAACTGGCTTATATTAGAAGATTCCATCTAGGACTTTCATAGCTGAAGAGGAGAAGTCAATGCCTGGCTTCAAAATTTCAAAGGACGGGATGACTCCCTTGTTAAGGACTAATGCAGTGGTAGGTTTTAAGCTGAAGCCAATGCTCATTTATCATTTTGAAAATCTTAGGGCCCTTAACAATTATTCTAAATCTACTCATTCTATGTTCTATAAATGGAGCAACAAAGCCTGGATGACAACATATCAGTTTATAACATGGTTTACTGAATATTTTAAGCTCACAACTAAGACCTACTGCTCAGAAAAAAAAAAAAAAAAAAAGAGATTCCTTTCAGAATCTTACTTCTCACTGACAGTGTACCTGACAGAGATTAGAGCAAGGTTAACATTTTCATGCTTTCTAACACAACATCATTCCTCAGCCTATGGATCAAAGAGTAATTTTGATTTTAAAATCTTATTGTTTAAGAAATTTATTTCATTAAGGTGCTGCCATAAACAGTGATTCCTTTGATGGGTCTGGGAAAAGTACATTAAAAATCTTCTGGAAAGGAGCCACCTTTCTAGATGTCATTAAAAATATTCAGGATTCATACAAAGAGGTCAAATGTCAACATGAATAGGAGTTTGAAGAAGTTGATTACAGCCCTTATAAATGACTGAGGAGGTCAAGACTTCAGTGGAGGAAGTAACTGCAGATGTGGTGGAAATTCAAGAGAACTAGAATTGAAGTGGAGCCTGAGGACAAGACTGAATTGCTGCTCTGTCATGATAAAATTTGAATGGATGAGGACTTGCTTCTTATGGGTAAGCAATGAAAGTGGTTTTGTGAGATGGAATCTATTCTTGATGAAGATGCTGTGAAGACTGTTGAAATGAACACAAAGAATTTAGATTATTGACTCTAATTTTGAAGGAAGTTCTACTTTGGGTAAAATGTTAACAAACAGCATCACATGCTACAGAGAAATCATTTGTGGAAGGAAGAGTCAATTGATGCAAGAAACTTAATCATTGTCTTATTTTAAGAAATTGCCACAATCATCCAACCTTCATCAGCCACAACCCTGATCAGTCGGCAGCCATCACCACTGAGCCAAGACTCTTCACCAGCAAAAAGATTACAACTTGCTGAAAGTTCAGATGATAGCATTTTCTAGCAATAAAGTATTTAAATTAAGTTATGCACATTATTTTTCAGATATAAGGCTATTGCATACTTAATAGACTACAGTATAGTGTAAACATAACTTTTCTATGCACTGTGAAACCAAAAAATTCATTTGACTCACTTATTGTAGTATTTGCTTTAATGTGGAGTAGACATAAACCCATAATATTCTCAAGGTATGAGTGTATATTAAATATATTATGTATATAAAATATATGTGTTATACTATATTATAATATGTCATTATGCATAACATATTATGGTACATAATGCATAATTTATTATCATATGTGACAATTATATGATACATAATTATAGGATAATATATAATATACATTAATATTTATATAAATATATAGTAATTAACTTTAAGCCATCTCAAATGAATTAATGAGATCTTTGTAATTTTTTCTATGCACTGGAATAATCTGAATGATTTAGAAAAATATCTTAGAAAATTAGAACCCCTAAATCTTTCTGGGTTATGTGGTCATTAAAAAGCCATTTATTTAATAAAACTTGTCTGTATTTTAAAAAAATCTACTTAGGATTTTTACATCTTCTTGAGGCATTTATATTTTTTATGGAAAAAACACCTAGATTTCAAATTTACTAACATAAATTCACATGTAATCTTTTATAATTCACATAACTTTGTGGTTAAGATAGATAGATAATAGATAAACACACTTCATATTCAGTGATCTACTTAAATTCTTTTTGACAAAGTAGTTTTATTAATCAAATGTGCTTTTTATTTTATTGATCAATTCATTAATGGTCAATTTTGTCATTAATATTCTTTTATGTTGGTTAATATTGTTATTCTATTTATAACAGCTTATGTCGAATGTTCAGTGTATTTATTTTCTAATCTTTTTTTATTAAAAGTTTACACATTTTCCTCAATTAAATCTTTAGCAATATCTTTAAGTTTTGTTATAAAGTAGCCAGTTTATTCTGAAGAAAGAAGTGGTTAAAATCATTTGGTGATTACTATCTTGTTCATTTCTATCTTGGCAACATCATAATCAGAGAATTTAAACTGTCAGTTCTCTACTTTCAAGAATATATTGGAATTCCCAATTTGACCAAGTCCATGATTTTAAATCTTTCCCATGAACAAATTAGTGCATCTCTGTTTATTTGCTGACTACCAAGTAGTTACATCTAATAATTGAGTGAATTTGTTCAGCAATTAAAATTCTATATATCCATAGTTATGTTGTCTCTTTGGTCTTTTAAGTTCTTAGTATGAATTAAACTTTTCACTCTGATCATGGTTCTATTAATTTTCCTCACATTTATAAGATATTTTGCCACCTCTGTTTTACTGATATTTTGTGTAGGCTGTGTTAAATATTAAGATTATTATAATAAACACTCATTACTTCCATACCTAAACTTCTATTGTCTTTACTCCTGAAAAAAAAATCTTAATTTTACACCCATCACAACTACTTAATTTATCTCATGTTATACCTGAGATTTGCTGTCTCAGAAATCCATTCATTTCACTCTCATCCTTTCTACCACCACCCAACATTTTTCACATTCCAAAACAGTGCTCCAAAACAGGTCATTTATCTCCTGTTCTCATATATTCTGCTTCTAATTTGGCATAGTTATAGATACCCAGTACACTAACCAGTTCCATTATTCATCCTTGCCATCTAATCTGAGTTGGATCTTCATCTACTCCTCAATCATTTTATTTATCTTTTTTTGTCCCATTCCTGATTTTACATATTTCAAAACTTCTCCAATTGTCTCAGTCCTAACTATCATCTTTTTACACATTTACATATAGAAGATGTCTCAATTTCTAAACTTTCTGAGGCTACTTATACCATTAAAAAAGAGTTTCTTTTAACTCCATCTGTCCACTTAAAAATCTCAGCATATGTGTTACTCTTGTCCCTTCCCATTCCAGCTACCTCTGGAAAAAAATAGCATTCCTACTTCATACAGATAATCCCTTTGCTCATTTCTTTTACCTTTAAAAACTTTCCTACCTTTGATTCATTTTAAGCCTCTCTATCTCTACTGAATATCCTTAAGTATGCTTAGGACTTATGATTCGGTAATTTATAGTATATTTATTTTATTTATAACCTATTTCTATTTTATATTCTAGTATTTCATGTTTAATTGTGCTCTGTATATTTTCTCATTTGATAAGAAACTATTTCTCTGTTCTCACCACTAGGATGTCAAGATTAGGCCATTGTTTACTCTAAACTACTCAATTAATCAACTTACCCAAACTTATATCTCTTTAATCAGACCCTGGCTCATACCTGTAATTTCTAACTTGGCCCTTCTATTGTCTCTATTCTTTTTTTTTTTTTAAAGATTTTATTTATCTATTCGACAGAGGGAGATCACAAGTAGGCAGAGAGGCAGGCAGAGAGAGAGAGGAGGAAGCAGGCTCCCTGCTGAGCAGAGAGCCCGATGCGGGACTCGATCCCAGGACCCTGAGATCATGACCTGAGCCGAAGGCAGCGGCTTAACCCACTGAGCCACCCAGGCGCCCTATTGTCTCTATTCTAATAAAAGCTTTTCCCCACTGAAGAAAAAGTTTTTAAAAGGAATATTTACCTAAAAGTCAAAAAAATGGAAATTAGAACATTCTATTTGTAACTTAATTTATGATTGTGTCCAATTAAGTTATTTCCTTATAAATCAAAAGCACCAGTAACTACAATGTTACATTAGGCTTTTAGAAGGAATTTAAAATAGTAAATGCTGTAGAAATATATTATTTTCTAACATAACTACTTTCATAGATATTTGTCCATTCCTATAGGATAATGTGTCTGTGTGTGTCTGTGTGTGTGTATCTCTACCTTATTTAATAAAACATATGGAGCAAGAGCGTTCATTACTTGTGAGATCTTCAGCAATTTTCTCTCTACCCTACCTATGTGCGTGACATATTATTTTAGTACATTTTCTTTTTTAGTAGACTCCCTCCCAATTTCTCACATGCACACCAACCCAGATTTCTTACTATATTCGTCAAACTACTTACAATTATCTGTTCCTATACCCATTTTCCACACCAGATTGTGAGCTTCCTGAAGACAAAAACACTTTTTAAAATTCAGTTTATATTCTTAGAAAATGCAATAGGAAATAGTAAGTGCCAATAAATATGTGTTGAATGACCTTTATTAGGCTTATGGCCAATATTCCAGGTATGGGAAGAAAGTGAAAGTGTTGTCTGTGTTCAAGAGTAAAAACTCTCACTTGGCAAAAGAAGCACTTTCCCATCCATAAAGTAGTAAGCTAATTATCTCCTTGCTTCCCATTAGCTCCACAAATACCATTACAACTTTCGCCTCACTGTCCCACTGATGATCTAAGGTAAAATAAGCTAACTAGGATTTCTTTTAAATACACTTTTTTTTTTCAACTTAACACCTAAATAATGAAACTGCTTCTCTCTCATAAACAAAACAAGGAAAACATCTCCTCACAGCTCAGCTCCCTCCATGGAGCTACAGAATGCCCACTGAAATTGTGTATGAATGCATAAAACCCTGCCAGAGGGTATATAGATTTTTTTTATCTTGATTCCTTTTGTTGTGTTTTACAAATTGTTCAAGGGCCCGTGAGCCCAGTTTTTGAGAGACGAGAGAAGACTTTTGAGTCTTTCCAAATCCTCATTTAAGAGTAGGGGGAGCATATTGGGAGATTTCTTCAGCAAAATCTCCTTCATACTTGGCCGACTGGGGGTGCACTATCCCTGGGCTCTGGCAATCCAGTTTATAAGGCTGCCTGTGCCAGTCGAGGTTCAAAAACAAAGCTGTGGGTGGAAAAATATCCAAAAGTTTCAAAGGCAAAAGCTGTCGTCTGAAGTTTTCTAACATTTCTGTAGGAAATAGTAAGGGAGTAATGCTGAGAATACCCTGCAAATTATACAAAGGCGACTTGAAAAGCTCCAGCATGTCAGTTTTCAAAAATCCTCCTGAGGCTGCGAGACTGTGAAATTCTCATGTATGTTGATTTATGCAGTGATTTGCTTTGACCCCAGGGAAAGCTGCTTTACCGTTTGGACATCTATGCCTACCCACCTTCCCACCTATCTGCAAGAATCACCAAACAAACAGGCAAAGGGAAAATAAATGAAAAAGAAGGGAAACAATCATAAAAATAATAACTACTCAATTCAAAAGTTAAAATTTATTTTTGTCTCCATCTGAGCATTCCATACACAGTGGGCCATATATTCTATCATAAACTTTCTTCAAAGCTGATTATTTTTCTACATATGTGTATATACTTAGATTAAAAGAAGAAAAAAAAAACACATGGACAAAATGAATGTTCCAGTAGAGAGCAAGAAGGGTTTGCCTGAACAATTCTCCTATCCTCTTGGCCTCCAAATTCTATGTTTCAAACCCCAGGCTAATTCGCTTACTTCCTAGAACATTTCCTGGCTGCTCTTGTTCACAACTTGGCCATTTTTTAAAGTCTCTATATTGCCTATTATCTGAAACACATTTTGATAGTTAATCAAGTTATGACTAGTTAACATTAACTACACTTCTTATCTTTGTTATTGTAAATTTTTGACAATGACTTACAGTGCCATTTACACTTTAAGTCTTCTTGGTCATCGGATTTAAACTTCTTTAATAAAGTTTGCCTCAATTTTTTGAACTTTTTAAAAAAAGATTTATTTATTTGACAGAGAGAGAGATCACAAGTAGGCAGAGAGGCGGGCAGAGAGAGAGGGGGAAGGAGGCTCCCTGCTGAGCCCGGATGCAGGGCTCAATGCCAGGATCCTGAGATCATGACCTGAGCCAAAGGCAGAGGCTTAACCCACTGAGCCACCCAGGTGGCCCCAACTTTTTTGAACTTTAATTACAAGCAGCTTTTAAGCTTTACTCCTCTCTCCTCCTTATTCTACCCTCCAACAGAACAAAGTGCTAAGAAGAGCCAGGCGCTCTCTCTCCTTTTGTGCCAGTGGGAAATTCAAATCATAAAACTCCTGCTTATACGCAGGAACCATCACATGAGCCCCACCCACTAATCATAATAAAAGCCCCAAGCCAATCTTATTTCCTTGTTCACTCTAACTATTTCATACCACCTTGGGCAGTGCATTCTGCTCTACTCAGGAAGCCTCATTATGTAAGTTAGAAACCTTTTCATAATCTCTTAGTGTGTTTCTAAAAACATCTGGAAAATATATGGCTTGAGTTTATCCTCCCTATGAAGAGTGATTACAATACCTTCCCTGGTATCTAGTCTGAAGATGATGCATAAAGAGAGTGTTTAATATTTACTTGTTTCATGATCATCTGAATGACTTGCTTTTCCTTCATTTTTCTTTAGCAAGCTGGAACCCAAATTGTGATGATGGGATAGTAGTCAGTTATTCATCTAATTCCTCAGGTTACCCAAACTGCTAAATGGATGATCAAAATAGACTTTTGGTGTTTTCTTTGAAAGGGATCATATAATAGAAAAGAAAAACTAGGACAAATATTAAAAATGTGGGCTTCTCATTATGATACTGATTTCAATGCTTATGCCTTGGACCAGGCACATGCTCAAAACCTCTTGATGCCCCTCACCTGCCCCGTAGAATACCTTCTCCATAAGCTTACACTTGGCATCTGAATCTTTCAGTCAGCAATCTCAGAAGCTACTGGCAATCAAAGAGCAACAAGATAGTTAATATATTTGCCATGCTAGGTATAGTCCAAATTTTGAGGAATAGTAAAACAATTTTGTATATAAGACTGAAGACACATGAAATGAAGGTTGAAACTACTCACTTGTCCACTGCAAAAATGTATCTTTATTAATAGTCATTCTGTATATTTCATCATTTTAAAATACTAAATATACATTTGTGTATTTATTTATAAACCATCTTTTTTTAAAATAATTTAAAGTGTCCCTATTATTATTATTATTATTTTATTTTTATTATTAGAGCTTCACTCACAACTCCAGGAGATAAACAAGTCAATTGAATTTGACATACATGGCTGCTAAGAACCACAGAAGTCATGACTTGTCCAAGATCAAATTGGTAACTTTCTGGTCTTTGATTCCAAGGCAATTATCTTTCCCTTACATAGCAGTTTTCTCAGCACTGATGCCAATATGAAAAGTAAGGTATGAGATGTCTGATATGTAAGTTATCTGGAAAGGGTAAGTCATGTAGCTTCCTATTTTCTGTTCACTTAATGCTGATGGCATCCAGTTCCTGTTGATATGAGTCCTCTCACCACTTGGCTAAGTAGCATGAGTTTCAATGGTTCCCTGTTGAACTGGGTGAGGATGACTTACACAAAAACAAAAACAAAATCCTATACAAAGATTCCTATTAGAGGTAAGTTCCTTCCTATTAAAAAAAAAAAAAAAGTATGTGTGTGTGTGTGTGTATTTCTTCTTCTGAAAGCTACAGAATTGAAATAG
This sequence comes from Mustela nigripes, assembly GCF_022355385.1. Taxonomy (NCBI): domain Eukaryota; kingdom Metazoa; phylum Chordata; class Mammalia; order Carnivora; family Mustelidae; genus Mustela; species Mustela nigripes. Next base: position 59,781,282 of record NC_081564.1, read on the forward strand.
AGGGAGGATGAGGAGAGGGAGAGGATGAGAGGGACACACAGACACACACACACACTCATTACACAGTAGAGAGAAAGAGAGAGAAGAGGAGAGGGAAAAGGAAAAGGAAGAGAAGGAGAAGAGTGGGAGAGAAAGTCTGTAGTACTTTCTGTGTTTTTTTTTTTCTTTCTTTCTTTTTTTTTTTTTTTTTTTTGACAGACAGAGATCACAAGTAGGCCGGGAGGCAGGGAGAGAGAGAGAGAGAGACGAGGAAACAGGCTCTCCGCTGAGCAGAGAGCCCAATGCGGGACTCGATCCCAGGACCCTCAGATCATGACCTGAGCCTAAGGCAGAGGCTTTAACCCACTGAGCCACCAGGCACCCCAAGTATTTTCTGATATTTATGCAAACCTCTTCCTCTCAGTAATCTATGTGAGAGATATTGATATGAGTGACTGAAGTAATCCTAAATCAAACCTAAAAACAAAACAAAAAAAACCAAAAAACCACACATGTGTTTTGATCTGGGTCACTTAATAACATAAATAAATTTCACAACAAGCAAAAGAAGTAACATTACATTAATTCCCAGTATAGAAAGGTCAACTGATTGGTAAATTTGGGGGGTTTTGGGGTGTTTTGTTTTGTTTTGTTTTGTTTTTGATTGGTAAATTTGTTGACAGGGCTATGCAATCAGCCTAGATTAGATAAATCACCTCAAAATGATTTCAGTGTTTTCTGGTAATCAGGTAAACCAAGTTCTGGGTAAACTCTATTCTTAGAGTTATATCAACTCCCTGGGGATTACAAATCAAATGGCAGATACCAGCTCTCTCTTGGCTATTAATCTGGTATCCAACTATCTTGTCCGCCTTTACACTGAACTCACCTGACCACCATCTACTGCCCACGGCTGGCAACTCTTTTCCCTGCTCAGTGTATGCACTGGACGGTTCATGCTTTGGAGCAGTTGGTTAAATGATAATGATTTAGATTGCAGTGGTCAGTAAATACAAAATTTGTGATCACTAGTGGTTTCATGAAGATAGGAGATTGTTTACTCTGTGGGGAAAGGAAGTGATTGAACCATGTCAAAAAGTAGATGCAAAGAAAATGAAAACCGAAAATAATAAAACAATGGATTTTATTCCTGAAATGTCAATAGTGTGTAAAAAACAAAAGGAAAGAATAAAAAACTTGATTCCTTGGCAGGAAAATTACATGTATGATGTAAATATGATAGAGCCAACACATTTCAAAATGATACAAGGAGTGAATTACAGAACTCTTTTTGGGTCAATGTTTTGACTATATTAAAGACAGAAATGCCCACACACTGCTGAATCTACTAGCCATAATCATTACATTATGGTCTCTTTATTTGGAATGAAAACCATACATTTTTAAAACTATGATTATTCAGACATACCATGTATTGTGTTGCCCTACCTATATATAGAAAGGTCAATATTTGCAAAGGATATTAGATCAAGTGATATGGCAAATGTGACTGATAAAATCGGGGGGGGGGGGGACACATACTAAACCAAATCCTTGATCTCAGTTTCCAGATCTGAAATGCTGAAATATAAAGCTAGAAAAATTACATTTTTTCATTTTCTGCATTTTGCTTTCCTTCCTAATGTGACTCTAACATCCATTAGCACATGGCTGTATTTCATACTCATGAATCACTGGGGCCTTACATGTAGAAGATGCCCAGTAAATGTCTATAGGTGACAGTGCTGTCAGATACAACTTTTGGGATTAAGCTTACTAATATCTTCAGGACTGCAAGGATTCCATTCATCATTTTTTAATAGATGTGACAGATTTAGGAAAAATTCCTCTGCAGCCAAAAGAACCAGCTTCTACTCAGGATGTAACCTCAAGACCCAGTGATATTATTACACATTTTCAGAGGAGAATTTTGAAGCTGTCTTTGCTGTTTCAGAAATCCAAAGTAAATGCTCAGAGAAACATCTCATTTTAAGGAACCCCCACCCCCTAACCTTACTTAGAATCTATCCATCTAAGCTACTAGTTCTCAAAAATGCAGTGCTTCTCAGAAATGCAGATTACTGACCCCACAGCCAGAGACCATGAAGAATCTGCTCAAGGGGAGTCTAAGGTAAGTAATTCATGCTGAAACAAACATCAGTTGAGACTCTTTAAGTCTCTTTAAATCACTGGAGCAATTAGAAAAATAATGCTATTGTCCACCCCCAAAATTCTAATTTAATCAGCTCATGGAGCACTCCTCCTATCACCTTTTTAAAAGCCCTAAGTTGGTTCTAAAAGGCAGTGAGGATTTAGAATAATTTCCCTGAATGTCCATGCCTCCTGATAGCCAGCACTCTCTCTCTGGAAAGAATTCCATTACCTAAAACCCGGCAACATCTGTCTCTGTGGAATCAACACTCTCAATTGGGCATGTGCTTAAATAATGAAATAAGACAACTTCATGGAAAGGAGCTGTGAAGCCATAAGGTGCCCCAATGAGAAAGCAGCCTTGAGAAAACAGCCTCCTCTATCACAAAGTAAGCCCTGAGGAACTAGAGTGACTACTGTCCTTGATCTAACCACAGCTGTACTCTTTTCTGCCACCACTGAATGGTCCTAGGCCTGCTGACCACACCTCTTACCTTCCTACTTTCTGTATCTTTGTCTCCAGGGCTTCATCTTTGCACAAATTCTGGAGGACCATTATAGTATGTAGTGCCAAAGGTTCTGCTCAGGCAGTGGGCTTTTGTTTGTTTGTTCATTTGTTTGTTTTTTACCTCCTATACTAGTCCCCTCAAGCTTTTACTTAGAAATTCTAACCTCCTTAGCAGGTCTCCCACAGGCTACTGAACCCATCTTATCTGAGTCCACCAGGGGAGGGAAGGCTGCCCAATCTTTGCCCCTTCCTCTAACTTTGCTTGAAGAACCACAAATCAGGTCATCACTCCTTTGCACCTAAACTACTGCTAATATATCTAACCTTGTGCCTTTGACTTCACTTCCAACCTACATTTTTTCCATTAGTCAAACTTATTAAAACACCAACTTTTATTACATCTCTAGCTTTCTCAAAAATCACTGGGGCCCTGTTTAACTATATATGCTAAACTCACACTCTCTTTGTAGCCTGAAAGTTGATACACCTCTATGGAGGAGACTCATTCTGTTCTTCCAACCAAGACTTTCCTGAAAAAACCGTGGCCTTATTCATACTGTCCAACAGAAACACTGAGGTTCAACTTTCCTCAATCACATGCTTGCCTCCTAAAACACATTCTTTCCCCTGTGCCTGATAGAGTGTTACTAACCCTTCAAGACTCTGGTCATGGTCCACCTGCTCCATAACACCTCTAATCCCATTTGTCCACAGTGATTTTTTAAATTCCCATAACACTTGTTCTCTTACCATTTATTTGACTTATAATACTGCATTCTGTGTTCAGTTCTCTGGACTTGGCCCTAGTGATTTCTTGATCCACTGTTTTGTGGGCACTAATATATACTGAGGAAAGAATTTCTAACTCACTAATTGGCAGAGGCTATATAAAAGTTCAGCCAAATAAAATTCTGGGGAAACTTGTAGTTAAAGCTAAAGGAAAATGTTATGGCTGTATGATAATAAATTTTCATGTGTTATTATTCAAGCCCCAAATGGAGAGTCTAACCAGGAAATATGTTTTTCTAAATGAAGGAAGCTGACCTCATGCAATTACCTCTCCTCTCTCTATGCCCACACTGGGCCCAATGAGAGGTCTGAGTTCAAACACATAAAAAGTGTCTTGAAATGTCACTTGTTCACATCTGAGAAAATACTGTCTTCTTTGCCTCCTACCAGTGTAATCAACTGTAATTTCAAATCAATACCTGGCCTCACCATAGATGGCTTTGTACATCCAGTCTTTGTCTTGTTCTTTTTCTGCCTCATTACTTATCTCCTTCACCTACTGATACTAGTTGCTCCAGATACTAATGCAATTTTCCTGGAAGTGTAAAGTAGAATCAGATCCTTGACAGTCAGATCTGAGCTTTCCAGCATGTTATAGAAAACATTTATTTTGGGGTTATTTGATCTAGACTTCAGGTACATTGTTAAACTCAAAAAATAGGAACTCATTTTCATATTGAGATGGGGATGCTGCTCTAAATTAAAGATTTCCACTAATCCCCATGAAGTCATTTCAGGGTGGAAGAGTATCTAACTCTACCATTTTAGACATACTGGGGATAAGTAAAAAAAGGATTATCTTTTGCTAAATTGATTTTCTGCATTTTCATTATTTAATGCTGTCTAAATATGTGTGAAAACACTGCCTTTCTTTCCTTGAAAAATTTCTCATCCACTTCTCAAGTTTTATTGTGGTCTTGAACTAATTTGGCATCTTCTTAACACTGATATTGTCTTTCCTACGATAAGTTCTTCCTTTTCCTCCATATAACCAAATCCTACCTGTCAACAAGATCGTCTCAGTCCTGCCTCCTTCATGAAGCTTACTCTAATTATTCCATCTTTCATTCAATTTTCACTTATCACGACCTCTGTAGTAATTATGGGACTTCTTTCAATCCTAGGGTTTAACATTTGATCATGCTGCCTTATCATGTTCTCTGTCACGTACTTTATGGATGTTTTTCCATTTGAACTATGTTTTGCTTATCCAATCATTAGTTACGATTCTGTCAAATCAGTATCTGTTGACTTTGTGCATTGATAATAGCTCTACAGTTATTATACTAAATTAGCATAATTATGCTTTATATTTATTTCATGCCTCTCAAATAAATAGTAAGCTCATTGAAGGCAATAAATAGTTCTTTCTTTAATATCACCTCAATCCTACTGATTTTTCTCTCCCTCCACTCCTCTACCTTCAGCTAGACTACATCATCTCTCATCATGAGAATAAAAACAACCTTCTAAAAGGCTTATCTATCTCCTATATTCCCCATCTTGTCTCTGGAGCAAAATTCAGAAACAAATTTGACTCTATTCCCTCACCATTTAAAACACTTGATGGACAACATGAATGAAACTTGAACATATTCTAAGTGAAATAAGTCAGACAAAAAAAGGACAAATATTGTATGATCCACTTATATGAGGTATCTAAGGTAGGCAATTTCATAAAGACAGGAAGTAGAATGGAGATTACCAGGGGATGAGGGAAGGAGGGAAGGGAAAGTTACTTTTTAATGGGTATAGAGTTTCTGCTTGGGATGATGAAACTGTTCTGGAAATGGATAGTCTTGGTTGTCCAACATTATGAATCTGCTTAATCCTACTGGAATGCATGCTTAAAAATAGTTAAAATGCCAAATTTTATGTTATATTTACTTTATCATAATATAAGGTTATTAAACAATTAATTGACAACAATAACAAAAAAACTCAGAGATCTTCTCAAACTTTTAGGATAAAGAACATACACCTTGTCACAACCTTAAACCCTGGATGGACTGGGCACTATGTATCTCTACAGTTATCCTCTATCTCTATACTAAGGAGTCTGTGGATCACTTCTTGTCTATCAAATACGCCTTGTTCCTTTCCATCGAAGAGGCTTACCACATAATGCTCCCTATTTCTGGAACACTGTAAACAGCACTGTTCTGAACACTGTCACCTCTGGGGTAGCCAGCAGAAATCCCAGTTTCATTAGTACTACCTCAAAGAAGCCTTTTGTGTGTACCCATTCCAGATTAAATCCTTCTACAACCCATACTTTGAGCACCATGTCATTTCTCTTTGTAGCCCCGGTCACAACTGTAATTGCATTTTCACTAGTGTACTACCAGTACCAATACCAATGAGTACTGACTGGTTTTTCCCTAAGATAATACATGTCAAACAATGGCAGAGATATATCTGATTTTGCTTCCAGCATAGTGTCTGCCATATGGAAGAAGTTCATTAAGTATATATTAAATGAATGAAGCTAAAGATTTTATCATGTGCTCCCTCTTTTTTCTGTGGATCCCTAGATCTTGTTGGTAATGACAGCAAGTAGATCACTTTTACTGGATCTTATTTTTCAAAATGTAAAATAAGAACTATAGAGCAATTTTTTTCTTCTAACTCTAAAAAGTAAGATATGGCATTGTTTATTGTGAGCAGAGTTTGCTTCTTGATCTCTTCTCAGGCAAAAGTTACAAAGAAAAGAAAGGGAATTCCCAGCAATTTACAACCAGAAGTTTGTGCATAAGGCATAACACTTCCAATAGTCATAATTGTAAAGTGGTTACAGCAATGCCTAACACACATATTTTTTACTACATGCAAGGAGCTCTTTTAGTTGTCATGACAATGTTGTCAGGTTATCGCCACTAGTAATTAGCATAGCTAAGATTTAAATGCACCAGCTTAGATCTAAGTCTGGAAGGGAAAACGTGTATCTATACATCTCTTTCCATTCAACAGTGTTTGGGTATATATGAAAAGAATACATAAAATGAGGCAAATGTGTTTGAGAATGCTTTCTAATCCACCATGTAATTCCATTGCATTTTAAAGAATTATTGTTCATCTAACTCAACTATGAATTAATCCATTGTTCAGAAATAAATATTAGAAAGTGTTGTAAGCACCTAATATATGCCTAGCAACTGTGGGCTAGGAATAAGGCATATACCTAATCTCTACCTTCAGTGAGCCTATAAAACAAATTTTGGACAAATTGGATTCTCACATGTGAAACAATTAGAACATATAACAACACACTGTAATATATGACCAAATGCCACATTTAAGGCACCATATATGGAAGGTTTGCAAAGACAACCTATGATCTTAGTTTCCTAACTTTCCCTGTGTATAATATCACATTACCTGCACGACATGGAAACATTTCTCTGTCCTTGTCTCAGTAAGACTGCATAAGCATTCATGGCCAAAAACTTAATTATTAAACCCTTAATGAAAAGCACTGAACAAATATAAAATATTGCCAGTATCACACTATTTGCAGGCTGGCAAATCTACTGTGGCAGTTCTATTTTCTACTCATCTACATTTTGAATTTTGATATCCATTCTTGCATTTCCCAAGATCAGGAAGCGGGCGGCAAGACCTTTTCCACATTTCCGAAATAAAGTCATCCACAATTAAAATGGTTTACTGGAAACAGATGGACTTCCCGCAGAGATTAACCCAATTATCTTTGGTTTAAGAGCCAGAAAAAGCCGTAAGACCATTATCTTACAAGACAAGAATTTTATCGTGATGCCAATCTCATTACATGAGTGAATGGAGGTGTTTAGTGATAGTTTTCCTGCATAAATATTCTTAATAGATTTACTTTTTCAAATTCTTGACTGCTCATTATTTTCAAATGAAAGAGCTTGACAGGCGAATGGTGGTGTGCATTACAGAAAGCCAGAGACTCTACTACATGTAGTTCCCTCCACAAAAATAAGGGAACTACCCTCAGACAGCAGGAAGAGCTTCACAACTATACATCCTCTTAAAAATAATCACACTTGCATTACCCGTATTTCTCTTAGGAACAAAGCTTATAGAGCTCAGTGATTTTTTGTATTTGAAAAATACAAATATCTTAACATTAATTGGCTAATCCTAAGACTATTTGAAACTTTAAGGTGCATCCAATAAAAAAAAAAAAAAAAAATCCCTTAAGGAAAGAAGAAAAGATAGAGTTTTTGCTTCCATTTTTTCTTTTTTTTTTTTTTTGGAAAATTGGGGGGTGAGGGGGATGGGTGCCAATTGTTTAAAATGAAAGGCTATGGGGCACCTGGGTGGCTCAGTGGGTTAAAGCCTCTGCCTTCAGCTCAGGTCATGATCCCAGGGTCCTGGGACCAAGCCCTGTGTCCGGCTCTCTGCTCAGTGGGGAGCCTGCTTCCCCCCTCTCTCCCTGCCTGCCTCTCTGCCTACTTGTGATCTCTGTCTGTCAAATAAATAAATACAATCTTAAAAAAAAAAATGAAAGGCGAGGCTCATAAAGAGTATTCTTTATGTTTGTCTCTGTATATTCAATAAATATGCACATTTATATATCTGATTGAGTATATATGAGGCAGGAGAAAAAGCCTGTGTTTCAAAACAAAAGGGAGAATTGATTTGTCTATAATATGACAAGATGAGGTGACCAAGCATAAAAGAGAAGCAACTCTGCATCTAACACCGATCTTCCAATAGAGGAAAAGGAATGCACTGGCCCTTTAAGAACTAAGACATGAATGAGTTTGTGTACCATCAAGCCGCTGATTTCTAGTACTACAATAGGCAGAAGGTCTATATCAGCATTTCTAAAACTGGTGCCATTGATACCAATTACACAGAGTTTTGTAAGTACCAAATAAGATAATGCCTAAATATTTCATAAAATATAAAGTGATACTGTAAATGGTTGATGTTGTTGGGAGTGATGGATAATTCTCTCCTTCCCCTCACTCAGGGATTGCTTATACATTGGATAGAGTAGGCACAGTGGATAAGGTACATGACACTTTTAGGGATCGGGGAAATGTATAATTGCCAGTTATCTTAAATCAGAAGAAAAATGAATATAACAAATGTACAGCAATGAATCTGTCCTGGGTTAGTATATTCATTTTATGCCAACAGAGTCAACAAACATAAGCATATTGTTGGTTGATTATTTTTGTTTTGTTTTGTTTTTTAATAAAATGGAGGAAAGAGTTTCACAAAGGCAAACATATTTAGGGCACAAAAAAGTGGGACCCTGTCCTCACTCTATTTGAAAATAATTTATATATTTGAAGCAGTCCTACTTCTTTTTTTTTTTTCAATCTATTTACCTATTTTAGAGAGGGAATTTGCAAGCAGGGAGAGGGACAGCAGGGAAAGGGAGAAGGAGAGAATCCCAAGCAGACTCCCCTCTGAGCATGGAGCCCGATATGGGGCTCATAGCCCTGAGACCAAGACCTGAGCAGAAACCAAGAGTTGGAAAGTTAACCTACTGAGCCACCCAGGTGCACCCAGAGTAGTCACACTTCTGGACCTCTCAGAATTTGTACATTTCTTTCAACCTGGGATAGGGTAGAGTCAGATATGAGAATTCTACACTCGCACCTGGAGTGAGGGGAGAAACACACATCAGGTTTTCCAAAAATGTAGGTAAGAAGAGTTATCCCTGAGATAGTCTGATGGTTCTTGTCTCTATGTAAGAGTGGAACCAAAAGCATTAATCATTCATTCTTTTTTGAATCATGTAATTTTCTTAGAAATACTTGGCTTTTCCTGGCCAAGGATTTTCCATTTGTTTGTTTGTTTAAAGTTTAAAATGAGGACTAGATAGTTACTGACAGTTTGATTTGATTGCTTTCTGTTCTCATGTCGGTTTCACTGGTGCTTTGAAATGAGTCTGTGAAGTTTTCACCAAACTATCTAGTACCTGTTCACTATCTACTATCTGTCTGCTCTCTACTACCTATCCATCCATCTATTCATCTCTTTCTTGCTTGCTTTCTATTTATTTACCCATCCACATATGTCCATTTATCATTTAATGATCAATTTTATTTTCCTGGTTGAATGTAGAGTAATATCTAAGAAATAAAATAAGAATTATTGGCCAATACCATTTATAGATATATTTTCCAAAAAAACCTCATATACCCCCCAAATAACACTAAAAATTTAGTGGATGTGTACATTTTTAAGATTATAGATGAAATACACAAAATTGAGTAATTATGAAGGAGATAAAAGGGGGAAAAACAAAGAAAAAATCAAATAAAATATAACAAGATCAGGTTCTTACATTCTTGCACCATAAATAAATGAACACAGTATAAGCTTTAGTGTCTCTACTGGATCTTGAGAATAATAAGAAAGAGACAGTATTGTGAGTCAGAATGGGTAAGGATTACTTCAGAAAGAATGCAGAATTTGAATTATGTCTTGAAGGAGAACTGCAATATGTGAGCATGAAAGGAAGAACAAGATATGATTTACGAAAGGGAAGACCAGAGCAAAATCTGAGGGGTGGGTCAGTGTAAAGAAGGTTTGGGGGCAGTTACTAAATGTATTGCCATTCCAAGTATGAAAATGGAGCCCCAGGTACTCTGTGGACAGTGAGAGTGGCATTAGAAATGGCTTGTCATCATTGTGAAACCATAGGGCTTTTTCAAATAAGAGCCTTTTTGGACAGACACATAGATAATGGGGATGTTAAAATGGGCCATGTCTCTTTTCTGAAGGAAAAGGGAAAAAAAAAACTGCAATCCTTCCTCTCCTCTTGCTATAACAATTCGGGGAAAGAAAAGAAGTCTATCATTCAACTGATTCCAGGGAAAAAGACAGGCAAGGTCATGTCCTCTCACACAGAGAGATACAGCTGCAGAGAGACCTGGCCTGTGATCTGCTCCCCATTAGGGTGGTGTGGCTTCTCTTAATAGGGCCCTGATCATTTTTCAAGTAGCAAATCTGTCCAGCAGAAGGCGGTGAGCTATTGTTATCATTTATTCTGATCCATGGAACCCAGTTGATAAAAAGGTTAGAAATGCCACCTCCAGACATGTACTACATCAGATGTGCTTAAAACTGCAATTCAGACGGAGCTCCAAATAGTTTCTGCCTCTCCTGTCATCTCTTGGGCAGGAATAATAACCTACGATAACAGCAGCCTTTTTTGCTTCTAGGTTAATACTAAAGGAATGTATATAATTTGCAACTTATTTAGAAATACACATATCTACATACAATGGCAATACAATAGAAAACCTATAAAGATATTGACCTGATCAATTTGAATTAATACAAGATAGTATGAGAAATAAAATAATCAGGAAGAGGAAGTAAGAAAGAATAGACTTTTATTTAAATGTCACAGATTATATGTTCTATTCTCATCCTCTCATATTTTTTTCTTTAACCTGGACCTCTCCTAAACTTCAAATCATTAACTATTTAGATATATATTCCATTGTGCACAATCAATATGTTTTCTAGGTGTTAATTAGCATTTTCTAGTTTACATTCTCTTTCTCCCAAAACATTTCCTAAATCCAAGAACTTGTTCTATAAATTATCTTTATTATGATTCCTGGAGATAGGAGTAGGCAAAAATTGAGGCTTACATAATATATTTTTCTACGATATCACATATTCATTTCATAAGAATTTATTCCTAATCTATAATGTTGTCTAGGTCCATTTAGCATGAATATTATGCTGAATTCTGTACTATCTTGTCATTCCTTGAAGAACATATACTTCAATGGCTGACACTAGACTAATAAAGTAGAACAGAACTATATAAGAGAGCAGGCAATAGTTTGAAGGCTTATAAAAACACACACAACCACCTGACTAACAAGAAAGCAACCAATGTAATCAGATTGCCCAGAAAACTGCTGTTTTCTGTTTGGTACTGTTGCTCCACAAAATGGCAATAAAAAAGAAGCTGACAAAATAAAAGAAATACAGAAATGAAAGAAAAAGGAAATAATGTTCTGCTGTGGCACACAGCTTGCCCAATCTTGGACACTTTCTCTATTTCTGCAGAGATGTGAATTGGATATTACAAGCACTAATCCTCAGTCCCAAGGGGTCTTGACTCAACTAGGATTCAGTTACCTTAGGCAGACAGGTCAACCAAGGCCTCATAATGAAATCAGATTCTTCAGACAAGAATATACAAAACAATGGTTGAAATCCAGTTTAAACTAACAAATAATACAAGCCCCAAACAAACCAAAACAATATCAACAAAACGAGGGCAGCCATCAAGTAAAAACACACACACCAAAAAAAATAGGGTGGAAACAGATACGCATTGATATATACAAGAACTGGATGACCCCCTGTGATCCCTACCTAACTCTGAAGAATTCTCTTTCTCAGGAACTGGATCTAGATAATATACTCTAAGGAATTCTCTGGAACAGAAGCTGCCATGTTTCTGGCTCCATGATTTTGTTGGTGATGGCTGTAGTGTTAGTTTGTCTGGTTTATGTTTTGTTTGTTGTTTCTTGTTGTTTTAATTTTTAATTTTTAATTTGTATCTGGCTGTTAGAATTCTGTATTGCTGGATTCTACACCCAGAATGATAGAGGGCAGAACCTCCAGTGTGGGAGTGTTGCTGGAAGCTAAGGAGCTTTCAGATGCCAGTTGATATTATCCATGATGGTTTTATTAATTTCTACAGGAAGTCAGTCAATTCCTACACTAACCTCCAGTAGTATTTGCTAGAATAATACAGGATTATGTCAGTTAGGTTATATATAAGATTTGATCACTTAACCATGGTAAAGCACTGTTGATGCAAACTAAAAACTTGTTATGATAGCTTTGTATTGAGTGGGTAGCCATGGAAATTATAAAGGAAGGAAGAGAATGTATATACCCCCAAGTTATAATGAGACTAGTTGATATTGTTTTTCTTTTTTGGTGGGTGTTTAAGGAACCTTACAGGAAGTAGTAAATTCAAGGTTTGGGGCTGAGACAACCTGGAGAAAGCCAGCAACAATGATTGAGGAAAATCAAGAAGAGCTGACATGTTAAGGATATAAGCAGTTCTGTTTTGAGGTTGATGTCAAACTGAGAGATACAAAAACAAACTGGTAATAAAACTTAAGAAGTTATAATGGGAGGGGCACCTGGGTGGCTCAGTGGGTTAAAGCCTCTGCCTTCGGCTCAGGTCATAATCTCAGGGTCCTAGGATGGAGCCCCGCATCGGGCTCTCTGCTCAGCAGGGAGCCTGCTTCCTCCTGTTTCTCTGCCTGCCTCTTGGCCTACTTGTGATCTTTCTGTCTCTGTAAAGAAAAAAAAAAAAAATAAAAAAAAAAAAAAAAAAAAAAGAAATTACAATGGGAATGGAAATTTTGAGGTGAAGTTAGAAAAAAATTATGAAGAAAGTTAAATTTGATCAAATATGTGAAAGAAGTAAACTTGATATACATTTTGAATGTCATGTAAAATTCACGTATGTTGTCTTAGAGTCAAAAGTGAATCAAGCTTATTAGGGACTAGGAGTCACAGTATCCTTCATTCTAAACTCTTCCTTCGTTGAATCCTTTACTGAATCAAAACTGGAGTAAAGAGTGGTGGAGACAAGACCTAGTTAGTAAGGAGATGACAGTAAGAAGAGCACCTCCATGGCCACTGATGAGGAGATTATTCTGTACGAAAACCTAGCAATGCCTAAATCATTAGCAAAAGTTAAAAACTAAAGTCATCAAATAACATATAATTTTTCCACTTTGTGTGCTGAATGAAGGGGAGAAAGATAGGAGCTTTGTAAATGGCTAGGAAGTAAATTAAAATTTTGTTACATTTTAGGTATACTTTTTAAAAATCTTTTGACTAGTTATATCAGATTAATAAATGTTTTCCATAAAAAGTGAGACATAGTCCTGGGGCTAGAAGAAAGCATCAAAACAAGTATTTCTGAGTCAGATTCTTGGCTTTACCAATGACACCTTCTACTTCCCTGGAAAAGTCATGTAGATTGCAGGCCTCTATTTGTGACATGGTAATAAGAACAATAGTACATACTTAGAAAAATCTCATGCGTATTTGAAGAACTAATTAGCTAATATTTGCCAAGTACTCTGAAGATGGAAAGTGCTAAGTAGTATTACTATGCTATGTTTGTTGAAGACTAATGAGCTCAGAGGGAGATGGTCCCACCAAATACAAGCTTTCTGGAAAGAGCATAGCATTCTATTCCTCCCCAAGTAGGAGATGAGAAGAACGTGCATAAATTATCTCATCAAACACCTGAAACATGGAAGGTGCCCCTGAAATTATAACAATTAACACCATCACCATCACTATCCTCATCACCCTTGCTCTGCAATCAATGTCCCACTGATACAGGAATTTTTTTAATCCAGATGTTGAAATAATCAATAAGGTATGTAAGAAGAAGAGCAAAACTTTTTAAAAACAGAAAAAAAAGTCTGTTTTATCTCAATAATACTTAATGAATACATCGTTTTATACATTTAGAATCCAGAGGGTTTTTTTAATGTCATCAATAATATTTTAAGTTTTTAAATTAATTTTTTATTAACATATAATGTATTATTTGTTTCAGGGGTACAGGTTTGTGATTTATCAATCTTACATGATTCACAGCACTCAGCATAGCATATACCCTCCCCAATGTCCACCACCCAGCCACCCCATTCCTCCCACATCCCTCCACTCCAGCATCCCTCAGTTTGTTTCCTGAGATTAAGAGTCTCTTATGATTTGTCTCCCTCTCTGGTTTCACTTTATTTCACTTTTTTTCTCTCTTCCCTATGATCCTCTGCCTTCTTTCTCAAATTCCACGTATCAGTGAGATCATATATTGTCTTTTTCTGGCTGACTTATTTTGCTGAGCATAATACCCTCGAATTCCATCCATGTCATTGCAAATGGCAAGATTTCAATTTTTTTGATGGCTGCATTATATTCTATTGTATATACATACCACATCTATCCATGGACATCTAGGCTCTTCCATAGTTTGGCTATAGTGGACTTTACCGGTATGAACACTGGGGCGCATGTGCCCCTTCGGATTACTACATTTGTATCTTTGAAGTAAACACCCAGAAGTGCAATCACTGTGTCACAGGGTAGATCTATTTTCAACTTTTTAAGGAACCTCCATACTGTCTTCCAGAGTGGCTGCACCAGCTTGCATTCCCACCAACAGTGTAGGAGGGCTCCCCTTTCTCCACATCCTCCCCAGCATCTGTCGTTTCCTGACTTGTTAATTTTAGCCATTCTGACTGGTGTGAGGTGGTATCTCATTGTGGTTTTGATTTGTATTTCCAGGATGCCCACTGATGTGGAGCACTTTTTCATGGGTCTGTTGGCCATTTGGATGTCTTCTTTGCAAAAATGTCTTTTCATGTCTTCTATCCATTTCTTGATTATATTATTTGTTCTTTGGGTACTGAGTTTGATAAGTTCTTTATAGATTTTGGATACTAGCCCTTTATCTGATTTGCTATTTGCAAATATCTTCTCCCATTCTGTCAGCTGACTTTTGGTTTTGTTGACTCTCTTTCCTGTGCAAAAGCTTTTTATCTTAATGAAGTCCAATAGTTCATTTTTGCCCTTGTTTCCCTTGCCTT
Organism: Mustela nigripes; assembly: GCF_022355385.1. Classification (NCBI taxonomy): domain Eukaryota; kingdom Metazoa; phylum Chordata; class Mammalia; order Carnivora; family Mustelidae; genus Mustela; species Mustela nigripes. Next base: position 59,796,315 of record NC_081564.1, read on the forward strand.
TGGCAATGTGTCTAGGAAGAAGCTGCTGCAGCTGGGGTCAAAGAGGTTACTGCCTGTGTTCTCTTCAAGGATTTTGATGCATTCCTGTATCACATTGCAGTCTTTCATCCACTTGGGGTCTATTTTTGTGTGGTGTAAGGAAACGGTCCAGTTTCATTCTTCTGCATGTGTATGTCCAATTTTACCAACACTGTTTGTTGATGAGACTGTCTTTTTTCCATTGGATGTTCTTTATTGCTTTGTTGAAGATTGGTTGACCATAAAGCCCATTTCTGGGCTCTCTGTTCTGTTCCACTGATCCATGTGTCTGTTTTTGTGCCAGTACCATACTGTCTTGATGATTACAGCTTTGCAACAGAGCTTGAAGCCCAGAATTGTGATGCCCGCAGCTTTGCTTTTCTTTTTCAACATTCTTCTGGATATTTGGGATCTTCTCTAGTTCCATACAAATTTTAGGATTATTTGTTCCATTTCTGTGAAAAAGGTTGATGGCATTTTGATAGCGATTGCATTGAATATCTAGATTGCTCTAGGTAGCATAGACATTTTAACAATATTTGTTCTTCCAATCCATGAGTATGGAATGTTTTTCCATTTCTTTGTGTCCCCCTCAATTTCTTTCATGAGTATTCTATGGTTTTCTGAGTACATATTCTTTGCCTCTTTGGTTAGATTTGTTCCTAGTTATTTTATCGTTTTGGGTGCAGTTGTAAATGGGATTAACCCCTTAATTCCCCTTTCTTCTGTCTTGCTGGTGTATAGAAATGCAACTGGTTTCTGTGCATTGATTTTATATCCTGCCACTTTACTGAATTCCTATATGAGTTCTAGAAGTTTTGGGGTAGAGTCTTTTGGGTTTTCCACATAAAGTATCAGATCATCTGCAAACAGTGAGAGTTTGACTTCTTCTTTACTGATAATCCAGAGTTATGACTGATAGGGGTAATTGATCTCTATGTTGGCATCCTATAGGTACAGCCTGTGGGATATTTTATTCTATAGGCCATACCATTTTTTGGTAAGATTTTAAAGCATTTAGAATTAGGTCTGCATTGCTACTGTTCATTACTTTAGAAGAGTATGGACCTGAATTCTTTCACAAAGTGCAAAGCACAAAGTGAAGAAAAACACAGATTACTGTTGCTGGGAGATTCCCCAATTGCCAGACTGTTAGTCCCATCTGAGGACTGATAAATCATACATTGCATTGATTACTACTGACCACAAATTTCTTTATCTCTCACAATCTGGCTCCCTCCTCCACTATTCAAGTCACTCACAATTTGATTGTTTTTTGAAGCTTATAATACTCATAGGTGTAAAATATATTTTTCTCTTTTTTTCTAATTTGCCACCATTCTCAATCTTCCTGTGCCTTAAGCATATCATTTTTTATTTCTTTCTGATATTCTTTTTTCTATCCCCTTTCCTTCTCTGCTTCTTCCCATGCTTTAATATATACATTTCCTAAATATCTATCCATTTTTTTGTTCTTCTTCACTGACTATATAAAAAATATAAGCCATTCTTAAAAGCTTAAAATCACCTCTATGGGAAATGTTACAACCCTAAGCTATTTCTTGAACTACATTTCTAATATTCCACAAAACTCTTTATCTAGGACACTTTGCAAACTTTTTCAACTCAATACATTTAAGAGCAAATATATAATTTTACCTACACATAGGTAGGTAAAATTATGCTTGCACATTCCCTATGTAATGACACAACACTCCTTTCAGGATCTCAGATTTAAACTCTTGTCTTTGTATCGTTTTGATTTCTTCCTTCTCCTTATCTATAACTTTCTCTCCAATTCAATACTTTCAGCCTTCCTAAAATATCTTCCACTCATTGTCTGCGTTCCCTTTTAACCACCTGAGTAACACTATTGCCTCTTTTTTACTTATGTCCTTTCAGTGGTTTCCTGACTGATAAACCAACTTCCAATGTGGGTTTCTATTAATCTGTGCAGTTTTATTCATCTTATGCTTTGCTCCCATATTAATCTTCCTCAATGGGAAACTTTAACTGTACTGTTCCTTAGGCTCAAAAATGCCATGGGCTTCTATTGCCTTTGTTCTTACTTAGCCTTCCATATACCCTTTGCTCTAGTCAAACTAAACTCTTTTCTGTATCCTGGAAGTCTTCAGGGTTGTGGCCATTCTGTGTCTTTCTCTTGGTGTTCTATCTGCTTAGAATTTTCTATCATCTTCTCTCTGAACTTCAATTCATATTCATTCTTCAAGGTCACACTCAAAAGCCAACCTCCCTAAAAGTCTACCATATCTACTCATTTGAAAATAATGACTCTCTCCTCTAAAAATCCTGCTGTGTAGCCTTCGCTAGTCTAATGTAACTACAGCAGTAAATGTCCTTTTTCTTTTTTGGGAGGTTGGGGGGGGGGCTGTATTTTTTTTTTTTTCGCCCAAGGGTATGGACTTTATGTACATCACTTCAGTTGCAAAATTCAAATGCAGACCTAGTTTTTGGTTGGCATTATAAAGTGTAGACTGTTAAGCTTGCATAGATCTAGGTTTTGAAATCTAGATATATCTAGCCTAACCAAAAAGAGGGTGTCCTCTTGAGTAAGCCATGGACGCCAAATCCCCATAAAGCAATGCACGCTTATTTGATTATACTTGTTCTCTCTGTGAATGTACCTTTCCCAGTGTTCTTGCCAAGATAGAGTTGGTAGTAGTGGTGGCAGTGTTATGGAGGGGAAAGAAAAGAATGGGAGTGAGATGTCAAATTATTTGGTCCAAAGTAAACATTTTTCTTCCTGGCTTTCTAGAATTTAGTAGTATCATCCTAAAATAACAAATATCCCTAGCACTCATCTAGAGACCCTGTTATTTCTTGATAATGTTGAGTGACAAGCATGTGGTAATGAGAAAAGGCATGTATAGTGTAGATTAAATCTTCAATAAATAATTGCCAAATAAATTAATAAGCTTCCCATTTATATTCTCACTGTGATTAGGACAAAAGCAAACAAGACCTGGAAAATGACACTGGATTACCATAATCAGCTGGTTACCCCCAAAACATCTATTATTTTGGATGTGTTCTCCTTTTTGGAATAGGTCAATTTAGCTTAATCTTCAACTATCAATTCTTCTAATATACTTTTTCTTGGTTCTCATTTGTCTCAACCATTTGTGCCTTTACTTGCCATGAGAGGCTCTCTTGCCTCAGGAATTTTACAAATTTCAAGTTAGCTTTGTGTCATGATCCTCTTTATCCTAGAGTAATTCATTCTTCCATAGGACATCAAAATGCATAACCCAATAAATTGTGTCTTTATATGTTATATATAATACAGATAGACATGTATATACATGTGTATGAAATATATATATACACATTTACATATATATATACATATATGTGTGTGTGTGTGTGTGTGTATGTGTTTAAAATTTCACAAAATTCTGTGTCTGAAATAACTAAGGAAGTAGAAGTAGGTCAGTGGGTGGTGGGGGTTTCTTCCACCACTATTAGTAGGGCAGCCTACCACACAGGTGGTAAAATGAATTTTGAAGGCCATTGAACATTCAGTATTTGTCCAATTTATCATAATTATAGTAACACCTGGGCCCAATGTTCATATACTCACTGATGGAATCTAATGAGGAAAGAATTGCTTCTGTCACCATTTGGAGGATTTTATACCTATCTTAAAAGATTTTACAGAACTTAAACCAACTCTTTCGTTTTACAGATGAAGAAACAGAGGCCCTAAATGTAAAGTGGCCACCTTAGGGCACACAGCCCATTAACCCCACACAGTTTATTAAATTTAGAATAACCAAATAGGATTGGCTACAGTCATGTAGTTCTAAACACTAGTATCACTGAACTCTTTCTATTCAGGGGAGATGACTTGGGTAATGATCACACACCTGGGCCTTTCTTTGTACATGCTGTTCATGACGCCAGCATTTTCTTACATCCTTTTTCTGCCTGATGAATTAAAAGAAATTCCCCAAGTCCTAGATCTAATACCCTTCTCCTCTCTGGAGACTCCCTAGATTTCTAAGGCAGAAGCCATTGTTCATTCCTAGTGGTTTCATAGCCCTGCTTGATATCTCTACTACGATATTGTGTCCTTATGATTTGTACTTTTATCTGTTATACTAATGAATTTTCAAATCCTTGAGAGAAGAGGCCTTGACCATCACATCTATTCATTTCTGCAAGTAAACTCTGGCTCCTACTGAGCAACTGCAAAAGTATATTTGCTAAATGAAAGCATTAAAATTAAAAATGAGAATAAAGAGATTTTTATTATTCTATCATTTTGCGTGTTACACCTGTATACACACACTTTAAATCCAAGCTACTAATTGGGAGTTACTGGTGGAGGAGTAAGGGAGAGAAATGCCTAATGTCTCTCCTTTCCTTTTTTTCTTTCCTTTTCTTCTTTCCCTTCCCTTCCCTTCCCTTCCCTTCCCTTCCCTTCCCTTCCTTTCCCTTCCCTTCCCTTTCCTTTGCTTTGCTTTGCTTTTCTTCTATATTTCTTAGAAGTGGACCAGCATGAATATTAAAAGTTTAGACAGACACATCAAAAGATTCGGGTCATAACTTCATTATGTTTGACAAGTCCTTTGTACTTTCTGCTTCTCAGTTTCCCAAAGTCTCAAATGGGAATAATGCTAATATTTCAAAGATATGTAATGAAGGAGAAATTGGGTTTTATACATGAGGCCATTTAAAAATATAAAAAAGCAATGCTCATCTGGCTATTGTTAAGATGACCAAGACTGTAATGATGATAATATACTCCAGAAGATGAGGAAAAGGGTATGGATCTGAACCTCTAATACTACCTTTTTTATTCAGCACTAAAATTTCATCAAATGTTTTTACTGAATGTCACTGCCCAAGAACTTCTGGTTTCTTTAATTATCAGCAATCCCCACTATCATTTAATATTTCATGTTGTTCAATCATTGTTCTGTGAACATGCAGAAGTTGTCATTTTCTACAGCAGACACTGGGAATAATTTGGGCTCTGAACAGCGTTATAAATTTCACCTTTATCACTTACTTGGCCCTGTAACTATATGTGAGCTAAAAACAAGACAAAACAAACAAACAACTCATTAAATCTTAGACACTATCTGTCAAATGGGAGTAATAATCAAAGATGCCTTATAGGGTTCTTTTTATAGTAAAATGAAATATTGATGGTTTTGTGTAACATTTTGGCACCAAAGTAAGTAATTGAAAGAAATAAATAAAAGGTAAAAGATATTATTAGTTATCTACAATCTTATTAGATATCTAGAATATCTTTTTCTCATCTACCATCATAACAGAAGTTTTAATACTATAACAACATCTTTGAAATACCTGCATAGTGAGGAAAGCACAGGATCTAGAAACAGACCCAAGATAAATGAAATATTGATGGTTTTGTGTAACATTTTGGCATCAAAGTAAGTAAATAAAAGAAATAAATAAAAGGTAAAAGATATTATTAGTTATCTACAATCTTATTAGATATCTAGAATATCTTCTCTCATCTACCATCATAATAGAAATTCTAATACTATAACAACATCTTTGAAATACTTGCATAGTAAGGAAAACACAGGATCTAGAAACAGACCCAAGTTAAAATACTGGCTTTCCCTTTTACTAATGTATAAACAGGATGATAAGTGAAATACATACCACATGACATTGTTCAGATAAAATAAGCAGTGTATTTAGACACTTGCATATACAACATCAGGGATATAATAGTAATAATAATGGGGTGATAAATAATAGTAATATTTAACACATATGTGGTAAAAACTTTTATGACTCTATCTCTAGTCTAAACACTGTACACATATTAACTCATTTATTTTGTGCACCAACCTATTTCACATATAAAGGAACTCGGGAACTGGGAGGTTTAGTGATTTGCCTGGAGTCTCATGGCCAGTTAAGTAGGGAACCCTCATTTAAAGCCAGGTCCTCAGACCTCAGAATCCGTGTAGGCAGAGAACATTTTGTTTTTATCCATCCAATAAATGATAGCTGTAATTGGTTGAATCTCCTGCAATATTCAAATATTCATAGGAGAGTTAGCCCCAGCCTAGTTTCTATTCAGGTAAAGCATTCTGGAGCGCCCCTTATCAGTAGGCATTAGATGGACCTGAAATAGAGGGCTGCCCAAATGCTCTAGAGTTAGGAAGAGATAAAATGGTCGGCGGGGACGGGGGATAGGAAGGTTACAAGAACCCAAAATCTAACTTTGTATTCTAATTTCCCTCACTCTTTACCATTACTTACCCCCACAGATTAGAAAGTAAATGAGAGCCTTTCAGTCTGGGACAAAATAATTCTTCTAGAATTGACCTAAGAAGCCATGCATCAGCGCCAGGGGCCCGAGTCACTCCTGAGATGTGGCCGTGGACACACTGGGAACACACCACCGCCACCGGTTCTGTGGTTCAGTAGCCACAGCTATCTGCCCAGACCCTGAATTTCTGGAAGAGAAGTGGAAGGATGTAGGAATAAAAGACAAGACTTGGAAGGGGGCCACAGACCATTTAGAATCAAACATTCCCTGCCTCAGTATTTGTGGCTTTTATGTTCCCCTATTCCTGTAATTGAAATATTGTTCATGCAATGAAGAGTCCAGGGCAGGGTGCTTTGCCAGCTGAACGTGCGGTCTACAAGAGAACAGCATGAGCCCAGGCGGACTGCAGGGTCTGGTCGGGGTCTGCCAGCCCCTTGCCACAGGGTCCAATGCCTCGGCCACGGTCTCCACTTCGCTCCAGAAAAGCAGAAGCAGTGTGAGCAGTAAGGTGGCCTCGAGAATAGGCCGTCCACGGATAAGTGCAAACACTGGTCTCCATGATTAATATAGATTTTCAAAATACTCAGTTCTTGAGGGAAAATACATTATTAGTGGTAGGAGCAGCAGAGGTATAATAAACTATTTAATTTGAGTTTGCTTTTAGGTTCAAAGTGCACGCACTAACACAGCGCGTTCTTACTGATGTCTCTCGCTCAGGTTTTCACTTCTTTAGTGGTGACCTGCTATTCAGTCTATTAAATCTCCTTCCTAAATCCCTAAACTCATTCGAGGCCTCCATCACTTTCTCCCTCCCCCATCCTGTCTTCAAATCTACCTTTTTAAAGCCCCTTTTCTTCCATTTGTTCTCTAAACAAAACTCCACAGCCATTCCCACACTTCCTTTCCAGATGCTGCTAACAACAAATTATTCCCTACGGGTTTTAGCTAGGATTTCACCCCTGTTCCATTTGGCTCTCAGGACACATTTGTTGAACTCAAAAGCCTTTTAACTGCCTTTTTTTTCCTTTTCTCCTCAGGAAAACTCATAACAGCACACTGTTTCTCTCCCCAGAGCAAGTGACAGGCCCCAGAAATAATGAAACATTGAAAAAAAAAATCTATCAAGTAAAGCTTTGATAGTTGACCTATTTGGTCACTGTCTTTAACAACAACTTCATATTATTTTTCTTTTCTACTTTTTGTTTCATTTAAAGATCTATATTTATATTCATCTGGTAAATAATAATGATAGGACACCATCTGATCAATACTGAATATACAGTGATCCTGAACTTAACTTCAACTGAATATTGATTTATGTTTTCAAAATTTGAATATTTGTTTATGTCTTATAAATACTCAGCTGTGTTTTAATAACTGTTTTCCCCCAATGTTCTCATAGTATTATGAATAGATAACTATAAAAAAATTGTTGTTGTTCCTGTTGTGGTTGTTATGTATTCATTTTGTTTTATTTTGTTGTTCTGCACTTTAGGTACAGAGCAAAAAGAAAGCCATAATAAGGAAAGAACTACTTATTTGAATAAGCAATTATTGGAAATACAGAAGGTGTTGTTCATGTTCACCTTCTGTTGTCATGGATCTGTGCAGCTCCTATTACTTAGCTTTTATTTTCTGGTGAAAGCCTCACTCTCAAAATGTTAGCATTCACATTAATTTATCTATAACTTCTACAAGCACAAAACCCAACTGTAGACATAATATGGATCTGTGGCCACTGGCTTAGCCAGATGTGATGCCTGCTAAGTGACAAATTCAGGGTCTGAGGCCAATATAAACAGATCCCTGGCTTTTTCTCTAGTGTTAGAACATTCAGTCATATATGCATGTGTAAAATGGAAAATGATAGTATGGTTGTATCTTAAAGAATATTTAATTAAAATATCTGTAACATAAACCCCCAGAGATTTCCAGGAATGATATGTTGTTGACCACAGCATAATGCTTCATAAAGATTGAAAGAAGACTAAGAATGAGAAATCGAGTGTTTTACTCTATATTCTTCTTTTCTTTCTCTTTAATTTAAACCCCTGGAAAGGGCGCCTGGGTGGCTCAGTGGGTTAAGCCGCTGCCTTCGGCTCAGGTCATGATCTCAGGGTCCTGGGATCGATTCCCACATCGGGCTCTCTGCTCAGCAGGGAGCCTGCTTCCTCCTCTCTCTCTGCCTGCCTCTCTGCCTACTTGTGATCTCTGTCTGTCAAATAAATAAATAAAATCTTAAAAAAAAAAAAATAAATAAACCCCTGGAAAAAAAGAACTGTGACTTCATGGTCAGTGTTGGCAATTATTTCCACTGAGCCTAGAACAGAGTTCTGTCACTGCAGGCATTCTGTAAGGGTTGATTAACTGATACAAACTAGGAAAGTAAAACAGGTATATTAATTACCAAAGGGAATAAGTTAAGAGTTTCTAGTGGTACAACAGAACAGAGCTTGTGAAGGGAGTCCCTGATTGCTTTAAGGATTATTATTCTATGCCCCTTACTTTGGGTCACATAGAAGCAAAAATAGGATAGGTGTTCAGCCTACCTTTGGCACACTGACTTTGAAGTTATCTTAATCATCTTTTCCAAGGTGAGAAGTCAGATTTTCCTAAAACACTTTGCAACTCGATACATATTAATTATAACTTATCCTAATGACTTCCCAGCACCAGAAAGTTATAAGACAGATTAAATTAATACAAAAACAACAACACAAGTAACTTTAAAAACATTAAAATGCTTTAAAATATCTTAAGATATCTCCCTCACTGAAAACATTCAAATAGAGCATGAAAACCTTATCAGGGGCAAATAGAAAAGTCTGTGGTATAATCTGAGGTTAAGTAACCTGCAAAATCTTTTCAAAATCCCCCAACTCTATAAACCCCAATTAGTCCAACCTGAAGTATAAATATTCTGTGATATGATTCACCACTCCTTATAGCCCCACAGTACAATGGAAATATGGAACCTTCAAAAGTCCTGCTTTTGGGACACCTGGGTGGCTCAGTCTGTTAAGCCACTGCCTTTGGCTCAGGTCATGATCCCAGGGTCCTGGAATCGAGTCCCATATCTGGCTCCTTTCTCAGCGGGAAGCCTGCTTCTCTCTCTGCCTCTGCCTGCCACTTTGCCTACTGTGTTCTCTCTCTCACTCTCTCTCTGACAAATAAATAAATAAAATCTTAAAAAAAAAAAAAAGTTCTGCTTTCACCCCTTATTTCAGCTTCATTTACTTGGGGGAAAAAGTGGTTCATAATGGCTGACTCCTAAGGAAATAACCAAGAAGACAAGGAACAAGCAAAGTTTTATGAAGAAATAAGGGATAAATGGAAAGATCTGGATTATGTACCAAAACTTATTTAATGAAAAAATGATTTTACAAACCCCCTGAAACATAAAGTATGTAAAAGGATGATAGATTGATACCCAGGGATGCAGATGATATTAATGTGCTCAGAATCAGGAGCCCATAAAAATATACTTATTCAATCAAATAAAAAATCAGGTAACTACTGAAGGCTTCATTAAATAACAGTAACATTTAGATCCTTGGGACACAGAGATGATTTGAATAGGGTCCATCATTAAGATATCTGTAGTCTAGTGGGGAAATAACATATGAAAAAATTCACTGGAGTATTATATGCTCACGATAGTATCCCAAGCAGAGGCAACAGTGTACCTGACATGTGAAGGTTGCTCAAAAAATATTTGCTAAATGAATGAAATGCTAAAATTAGGCAAAAACATGGTCTTGTGGAAGCTGTAGTAAGCCTAATTAAAAGCCAGGGGTATGCCTTAAAATGGAAGCGGTGTTTGAACTGAATCCTAAAGATAAGTTGGAGTTTGATAACAGAAGAGGGGGAAAAAAATAGTCTTCTGAGCAAAAGGAACACTGTGTGAAAAGGCATGGGATTTTGAAAGTACAAATGAATTAAAATGACAGCAAAAATTTCATTAGAACTGGACCATCGATACAGTAAGGGCAGGAGCCATAGCTGAGGTTAAGGGATAAGACAAAGTTACCTGGTGAGAGGTCTTGAATAACGTTAAAATTGGATTTTTAGTTGAAATGCAGTGTAGAATTGTTTGCACATGATTAAGAGCTGCACTGGTCACAGTGAATAGGGGTTAAATCTGTCTAATGTAGCAAGATGGTGGCCATTACAGCTATATTTGCTGTCATTTGAGTTCTCTCCAGGCCATCTGGGCTACACTGAAATTCCAATCAGCATAAGGATCTCATTTATATACTAACAATATGGAAGTGTGCTCAGATCCATTGTATCAGATTTTGCTTCAAATCTTGTCATTGTTATTTTATGAAAACAAATCTGGAATATGGTAATCTCTTGTTCAAAACTATGAAGGGGTCTCTGTGGCCTTCTGAGTACATTGAAACCCCTTGACATGGCTACTCCTAAATAAAACTTTTCTCTCTCATTCTCACCAGTGGTCCCTATATAACTTAAATCTGTACATTGCTTCTTTGTCCAATGATGAAAAAACAGGTGTCAAGAGAAAATATATTTCTCAAATATAAATCCTTCTATAAACTCTCCCAAATCCTGCAAAAATAGTCTTTTTTCCTACCCCAGTTTACTTCTGTCGTGTTGTTCTGTTAAGTCATCTAAAGACCTTCTGTTATAAGCCGAGCCACATCACTGAAGACAGATAAATAAATGTGGCTACTGTTTCCTGTACTTTGGAAAGTTATTCCTAAGTATGAATAAAACAAAGTGAATATAGAAAGCCCTGATCCAGACATATGGATGAGTCATTTTAAAGAAGCAAATCCTGCCTTCTGGGCAAGGTATAGACACCCAGAACTCCCCTGAGCCCCCTGTCTTTTTCTTTTGTTAGGAGAAAAGTACATTTCTGGTTTAATCTCTCTAATTAAATAGCAACTTCTTCCACAGCTCTGGAGGTGGTTACATCCGAAAGCAATAAAACCCAGGATTCCTTCACTCAAAGAATCCTCCTAGTTATCTGTCTTCTAGGTCACATATCACAGGAGAGACCCTTAGGGCTGAATTTTTAAAAGGCAACCGGGCTTTTTCCTGTGAAGATGACAGGTGTGTTATGTATTACATTGGACAATGACATAAGAATTTCCAGCATGAAAGACTCCTCCTATCCCGTTCTACCCTCTTGAAGTGATCAAAGGTTTAAAGAATATTCATGTCCAATCCCTTAATGGTGCTGAGGCTGAAATATATGTGGAGATACCCAGGAGATTTTAAAAAAGTGCTGCAAGTAAAGTTCTCACTGTCAAAGCTTGGTAAAGCTCGTGTGTGGGATGATGTTCTTAAAGTGAAGAAGGAAGTTCAAGATTGATATTGGCTCCCCACCACTGCCAGAAGTTGAAACTTTTTCTAAGTTCTCGGGCACTGTTCATGGACTTTTACTAAGATCTACCCTCAAATATTGTTTCTCACGGTTTCTCCTGGATTCTGAGAGCATGCTAGGATTCCCTTTTATATGCTCTGGCATGCACTAGTTTCTAAGCCAAGTACTCAGATAGACTGTGAACTTCATGAAGGCACAAACTCTTTCTACCTTGTCTGTTAGCATCAAACACATGGTGTATGATAAGCACTTAAATTTTGTTTGAAAAATGAAATGTTAAATTAATGACGTAGGTAGGTTTTGTAGTTAACGAAAGCTATTTCCAGCATGGAGTAAGAGAGCAACAACAAAAAAAATTTTCCCTAATAGAATCTCTTGCATGACTTTTTGTTCTTTCTATAACATGAAAATAAAAGTGCATTACCACCAAAGACTTTGAGAGCACGTTTGGACATAAGCTACATAGTAATCAAAAAGTCCTCATTTCAAAATGACTACATGATTTACATAAAGCTTTACCAATGTGTTCTCTCTTCCCCACAACTGATTTTTAAAATATCCCAATGATTTGATCTAGTCTAGGATTTCCTATAATTCAGAACACTAGAAATATCTTCAATTCATATATATCCAGCTAAGGATCAGAAATAAATCATCACTGATCAGAACCCAGCTCTACCCCACAAATACAAAGCTCAAGAGGCTGGCTGGTGTTTATGAAAGCCAGGTTAAAATTTTCCTTCTAGGACCCTGAGTGGCTGCAACTTCTTCATCTGCCTATAATTCTTTGATGGCTTTGAGTTTTTTGTTTGTTTTTTAAAACACTTGAAGAGAGATGCTCCCTATGGAATGTCTCCCTTTATTTCTGTATTTTAAAAAGTTGGATAACTTGTATGAATTTGCTTATCTAGGGAAAAAGCCCCTACTAAAACCTAGACATTTGTCTATTCTTGTTAATAATTACATTTTATGGCTACAGAAAGATTCACTTTGTTGTGACTTTATTAGGTCAAATGACATAATTATTGTTATTTAGAGAACAAAAATGAGAAACAAGAAAAGCAGACTTTGTGATATATGCAAAGATTATCTAATAGATGAATCCTCCTTTTCTTTAGAAGCTCTATCAATAACCTTGGTAACAAGAATTTTAGAGCTAGATTTAGAGAAAATGCATTTAAAATTTCAGATTTTTGAGGTGAAGAAACTGAGGAACAAAGATATCAAGTTGAACGAAGTTCACTAAGGTACTTCTAGCTTAGCTGGCACTGAAACTCAGATAATGTCCCAAAACATTCAATGGTTATGAGGCTGTGGAAAGTTCAGCAAGTTGTTATCAAATGCCCTTTCTTTGAAATGTTTACGCTTGCACTGAGGCAGGTGTCTCCAGGGTAGCTACCACAAGGCCCTGCATCTTTAGGTCTCCACTTCTTCTCTCCTTCCTTCCACTCCTTGGTACACTTTTCTTTGTATTCCTGTCATGGTGGCTTTCCAATGTTCTTGGAAAACCCCTAGTCACTTGGCTCCCAACCAGCAACATGCTCTGCTTAGAACCTACCTTTAATGCCTCTCCTGATCTAGCCAATGTTTGGTCATTACTTCCATCTCTATTGTTTCCAAACATTTTCACATCATGGCATAACTAGAAAATGGTAAAATGAGCAAACAAACAAACAAAAACACTAAAGTAAAATGAGAAGACTGCTCACAGTAGGGTGATTATCTCTGGATCTTCAGCCAGCCCGAGTCCTATCCAGTCACACTGAGGGCAAAGGATCCAATTCTGGCCATATGTGTAACTTATTTATACTCCATTGGCCAGAGATGAGAAATATTACTAACCATTCACCCCTTAGTAATTATTGAATAAATTAATGAAAGGTCAAAATACCCAGAGTCCTACAATGAATAGCTGGAAGATGTGGGATAAAAACCCAGGATGTCTAGAGTTACAGACAGTGTCATCAAAACTATACTGCTTCTACTCTCAATTTTTTAAAATGTTATTAGGGAAACAATAAAATATATAGTTTCAATGTGAATTTTAAAATATGGTTATTCTTCATTTATTTTAAAATTTTGGATAACCAGAAAACCCCATCTGTGAATATCTCTGACCCTCAATATGTACTTGTACAATTTAGTTTTGCTTTCTCCTGTGTCCCAGGCAATGTGCTATGTTATACATCTACAAAAATGTGTGTCATGAATAACTCACCAGGCATGCACTTCTGTCCATCAGTAACTGGACTTTATTAGTAGCAGCAATCACTAAGCAAGTGTGATTTATACCTCTTTCTCCAAGTCTGAAGACTGGCTTTATTGGAATTTACTCCCAGAACTCGTACATAGCCCCACTATGAAGTATGGAAAGTTTACCCTTTTTGCCCTCCTCACCCTCCCTGCTTTTCTACACTATTATTCTGTTGAGAACAGATCTTCTCTAGATCTTAAAACACTCCATTCCCATCCACTCTATCAGTACTTTTCTGCTCTCTCTGACTACAGCTACAGAAAGAAATATGTATGTTAAGGTGTAGATGACTGATTAACTTAAAACAAACATTTTTAAAGAACATATTAAAAAGACGATGCTTAAATAAACATGTCAAATGGACTGAAGTCTATTATGTATTTGTGCTTATTATGGAGACCAGTTTAGGACTCATTTTGGGGTTTGGGGTTCCCTACCTAATGTCTCTCAAATCAAACTGCACCGATGGCTGACTACCAGAGGCCACACCAGTGCTATGCATGTCCTAGAGATAATAGAAACCCTTGCAGTGCATTCCCCAGACTCTTCAACAGAGCTCAGATCCATTGTACTCCTTCTTTGTCTATTGCTTACTTTCAAATTCTCTTTCATACTTTAATTAAGCTCCTTTTGGACTCTGAGGAGTTAAAGAGCTTTGCTAAAGAATAATGACAGAAACAGAGAGAAAAGGAAAAACTCTTTTTGAAGAGAACTTTTTCTGTTTCTATTTTGTTTTTGTTTTTGTTTTTTCATTATCATTATTCCCTAGGAATCCCAGCTGTAGCCATACTCTGTGTCTACATACACACATGTGGGAGAAGGGCAAAGATGGATGTTGGCATGAGCAGAAAATGGTGCTCCCTAGGGCAATGAGATTAAAAGGCCACTATGTTTAGGGATGAGCATAAGTGTACGAGAGAGAAAGAAAAATAGAGACAGAAAAATTACAAAAGGAGAGACGAAAAAGATTAAGACAAAGAACGAGAAAAGGGGAAGGAAGGAAAGACAAGAAAGGAGGGAGGGAGCCAAGGATGGGGGAGAAGACAGAGAAAGAGAGGTTAGCACTAGCTCACCTGGGATGCCCTGAATGGTAAATTTCTAATAAGGAGATGAGGCTACTGAATGATTTACTGCTAATCCCATAGCAAGAGCAGGAGGAGGTGAAGGAACAAAGGTTTACAGTCCCTTTGGAGATTTGTTTCATCTGCACATCAGCCCACAATTAATGGCCATTTAGCTGTTGTTCTCCTGCTGGACACTGGTGGATTGATTCAGTAAATAAAAGTGACAGAGCAATGTCCCATGGAGGCAGGCGGCAGAGTCTCTGCACCTGTTATTTGTGAATCTCTGCTTGCCAGGGTCGTTGACCTTTAGAAGCTGGTGAAAATTAATAAGTGAAAGCACAAAGCTGCATGCTGGAAAAAAAAAAAAAAAAAAGGCAATCAGAGGACCCAGGCAGCAGTTAGACTACCTTTCTTAAGAACTGGCCAGTAACCTCTGAAGAGTTATCACATCTCAGCCTTCAGACCAGCAGCCTCATGGGAGGTGAGACTACTGGTCAAACACCTCTCAGCCAGTTTCACTAAGTAGTCCAAGAAGGCCCAGGGAAGCGGAAACATTGAGATTCTCTGGGAGCGGAAAACTACAATTCATCTTGCCAGTGTAGGGTTCAGCCTGCCCATTTTTCCTTGAGGCAGTCTGGGGGCAGCTGGAGGTGGGTGGTGAAGGGCCCAGCCAAACTGGGCTGGCACATCTGAGCAGCTGTGCTTGGCATGACTATCTGGTGAGCAAACAGCTGCAGTGGGTAACTGATCATTTGCAAATAGTTAATGACAGATTTGTCCTTTGTGTTCACTGCCATAGGAGAGGAGAAAAATAAAAGAGAGGGAGAGTCAGGCCAGGGGATTTTATGGCTGCTGCTACTGCAACTGCTGTTGTTATCGTGGTTGTTTCAAAAGTGATAGGAAGGTCAACCGAAGTTAACAGGGTTTGCTTCTTTCCTGGGCAAGCAGCCTCCAGACTATAGGCTATGGGCAGACCATGGTGATCAAAGAACATGAAACTTACAAGGCCTAAAACAGGATTTGTCAACCTGGTGTATTTTTATTTTCTTCTTTCTTTATTTCTCTCTACTTCCATATTTTTTGTAACTTGGCTTTTGTTTTGTTATTTATTTCTCAGTAAATTGCAGTCATTTAGCAAGCGTAATTAGCCTTTGTTTGCCATGCAGATGAGGAAAAGCCTGGGTTTAGTTAAGTGAGTTACTGAGCATTAAATAGTGCACTTGATCCACCTATGACTGTTAGTTGAGGGATTATAAAAGACACCTGCCCTCATATGTCCCTAAATAGAGTTGCGGCATTAGCAATGCATCCATCTGAGTTAAGGCAAACTAAGTTTACAGAGTCCTCCTTTAAATGGCTCATTCCACTGCGATATAACTCACTTGTTTTATTGTAGTGTATCTAACCCATCAGTGGGGCTAGAAACCCTGTCACCAAAATATGTGCTGAATCTGGCCACTTCCATTCCCACTGCCATCAAACTAGCCAAGCCATCACTGGATCTTCCCTGTGTTTTTGCATTATGCTACTAACTGGCCTCACATTTTTCCTCGATTACCCCTCTTCCATCTTCCTCCACCAGTAACCAGAGTAATCCTTTAAATCAAATCATGCCACCAGCTGAAAACCCTCAGCAGTTCTCCCAAGTACTTAGGATAACATCCAAATTACCTACCTTGACCTGCAGCCTGAACACTAACTCTTCTATTCCCTAATCTCAACCTATTCACTATTCTCTAACCCCTCACAGGCTTTCTGGCTATTCTTTTAACACGAGAAACTTGTTCCTGCCTCAGCAGCTTTGGCTTTGCTATTTTCTCTCCCTGGAATTATCTCCCTAAAATGTCCACTTGGCTGAAACCTTCTCAACATTCAGGTCTCCTCTCAAATATCATTCTAGGGAAAAGGCCTTCCCTGACCACCCTGTGTAAAGCAGACTTCTCTCTGTTGGTCTTACAATTCCCTGATTCTGAGTATCCCCATCACTGAGAAAAATACACGAAGTGAAGTTCAATATGTCTTCTGTAATGAAGAAATTAATAAAATTAGGAGAATTACCTTATTAGAGTTTAACAAAACTAGCACTGAAGGATGGAGAAAAATAATCCTTTTGAGAGAAAGCAAGCAAGGAGGGGAAAGGAGGAAGATCTAGGATATGGAATTTATCAGAAGGAGGTGGGTGTAGAGCCGGGGCTGGCCACACACCACATTAAGAGGAGGGAAACTTAGAAGTGTAGGGGCCTTCAAGAGAAATATATAATGTGTAAGGGGAGATTAAAGGCAAGAAGCAAGCAGAAATAACATGTGAGAATCACTAACTTCTTTTTAAGTACAGTTTTTGTGTTGTTATCTTGTTTTGTTTTGTGTGTGTGGCAAAAGTAATCTATACTCAAACATTAAGTGTTGAATGGCTAGCGAGTCCTTCTTACTAAGCCAGAATTAACAACCTCTAGGTTATGAAAAGTGTAAAAAATATCCAAGTTGTTTTCCAGACTTCTTCAATTCCCAATCTCCCATGTTCTTTAATGGCATTATCAGCCAACAATCTAAATGGGAATCGGCTCATAAAACCTGTCCCAAGCCAAGAAGGATGGGATCATTTCATGGCTTACAAGGAGCTCAACTGCATCATCTACCCCAAAGTGCCCTTAAAAGTAGTTGTGAGATCCTGGCTTTCTAGTCCAATGATGCCAGATGGTTTATAGAACCCCAGAGAAAGTGAGAAGCATCTCTGTAAGCCTCAGAGCCCAATACCTGGTAATTATCAAGGCTAACTCAAGAATATGTATAGATAGAAAAGTAATTTTTTAAAATCCAAATCAATTGAGGGTTGAGCTCATAAGAAAACAGAGTAGGCAATTATTTATTCTATTTATTATATGATGTGTAATAAATTTTTCAACTACACCATCATCACAGACATACTGATGAACTACACACTCACATACCCAAACATACCCACATCAAATAACCTTTATTATCACACTATGATTTTTCCTGAGAATGCTGGGAATCTGAAGGTTCCGATTTGGCTTGAGCAATGATTAAAGGCTTTATCAACCACAGATTATCAGGGAGTTATTTTGAGGTGATATATAAATACAGTGAGCTGACATGAGGAAATGGGACCTTGTGATTTTTAAGTAAGAAAATAGATTCCAAAATATGGCAGGAAATAAGCATCCTTAAAATTTCTGCTTTAATATGTATGGAGTGGGAACCTAAGAATGAGCATTTCTAACAAGTTTCCAGGTGATGCTGGTGTTTTTTTCCAGGTTCCAGACTTTAAGAATCACTGATCCTAAGTTCTAATTTGACAAATGAAGTATCTGAAGGCTACAAAGATTTAAAGTTTCTGGAAAGATTCAAGTATATGTGGCATTAAAGCATTTATCCACAGATATTTATCAGCCATTCATTAGTAACTGGGGAATGTTCTTCCTACCCTTCCCACTAGAAGAATGTGGCAGGGTGACCATCAAATTTTTGAGAAGGCTATTGTGCTTATGTTAAATGACTTATGGATACTTTCAGAGGACTTCCTTACACTTCTCAGATTAAGTGGGGGAAGAACTGGCACCAGGTTACTGATTGTGGTGGCCTGGGCTCCTATCATGGACTCATATGCAGATGGGCATGGCTGTGCTCTGCCTTCTCCAGCTCCAGTACATTCTCCTTTCTTGGATGCCTCCACCTCGGCTAGGGAATTTGGTTGACAAAAGAAATTTGTTTAATTCTTCTTTGAATATATTGGTTGTCCTTGTTTTTTACTGCAGAAAACTTCGTCAGAAAACTCAGTTAAGAGCAGATAATATAACCCGTAGACCCCCAGATGTGTGATCATTTCCCTCCCTATAGAAAACTGCAGAATGACTTGCCAAGTCACTGGACAGCTTGGGGCAACAGAATTGGCGCCCATGGAAATAACATAAAAAGGCAAGGTTGTGGTCAGCAGAGCTTATGCCTAACTAGGGAAACTACATTCAAGAAGGCATCACTGTGGGGTTTCCTATTAGGATGGTTCCAGACAACAGGTCAATTATTTCCCACTCAGATGCTGAAACCAGAGGAAGGGGGAGATCAAAGGGTTACAGTAAAAGATTAATGACTGAAATAAGCTTAACAAATAAAGAGAAAAAAAAATGTTCTCTGCACACAGCATGGAGTCAACCCCTAAGAGTCACTTTAAGAGTAGGTCACAGAGTCAAATGCTACAGAGCCCTGCTGTAGAAAGGCTGGGCAATTTTATAATGAATAATGGCATTTATATAATATGAAGGGTTAGAGCTGGAAGCTGAGGGCTACTAAGATCAACAGTAAGTACTGACCCCACCACCCATGAAAGAGTCTTATTGTTTTTTGACCGGAGTGGGAAGCTCAATGTTCATGCAGGCTTATCTCCAGATCTGCATTAATCTGCTCTCATTATCTAGGCTTCCTTTCTGATTAGCGAGAGGTCAAAGAATCTGCACTTGGACATGCTGACTCTGTGGCCTACTGACATGGGTGGCAGGGGCAGCACAGCCTTCTGACCCAAGTTAGAGAAAGTCCAGGTCAATGTCCTCTTGGGCTTTACAAGACTTCACTGACAAATTGCAGGGTTAGGATCTGCTGATTGGAGTAAGGTGGGATTCTTTACAAAAGTCTTCCAGAGTAAACGAGTTTGCATGAGACTCTGACACAAGTACTAACATACTTTGACACGGAGAGGACTGGAGTGGAATGTGCATGTCTTTGTGTGTATCTGTATATATTTTGGGGATGGAGAATGAAAAGGTAGTCTGGTAAAGACTACTTTACAGAGAAAGAATCACTGATATAAGCATTAGACCAATGACAAAGGTGATGCTGCTTTTGTTTTTGAAAAGTAAACAAGGCCTTACACATCCATAGGAGTGTTGTTCTTAAAAAAAAAGAACCTGAGAGACTCTACACGTCTCAATATCCTATTTTCTTCCAAGATAGTAGGAATGCCTCTTTGGATGTTGCCTTCAGAGGTGATAATGTATTACTTTCAAATATTCCTTGTTTTAACAAAGTTTCAACTTCTTTTAAAGATAGACTTAAATGAAAATAATCTGTTTATCCTACCTCTCTCTCTCTTAAGATTGGGATGAAGTTGAGCAATTTACTTAATTTCTGTGTGCCTTAATTTTCCCTCTCTGTAAAGTCAGAATAAAATAGTTATCTGCCTCTTAGAGTCTTGATGTAATTAAGTGAATTAATATGCTTTAAAGGCTTCAAATAGTGCCTGTAATATAGTAAAATAAAACAAAACATTCTGTAAAAAGTTAAGTAATACTGGAATTGAGACTGTTGAGAAAAAAGACAAGTAATGAAATTGAGCAGTACATTTTTTGTGCAAAACAATGAGGCATATGTCATGGACCCAAACTTTTGACATTTATGTATATAGCATCATTATTTACCACTCTCCCCATTATTTTTACCAAAGTCCCTTCTCCTGACTTAAACATCACCTTAAAAGTGAATATTCTCCAGCTTGGGGGAAAGTACCTCCCTACTTTGTAAATTTTTACTGAATATCCTCTTCAAATTCATTTGGGAAACAGTTTCATGGGATGTTCAGAATTCATATTTTTCCCTTTTCTAACAGATAATTAAATGATAACTTAAAATTTAGCAGAAAACAAGTTTATTTATTGTTTTTGCTTTTTTTTTTCTTAAAGCCACTGCAACTTACGCTGATGCACTATTTTAAAGCTTATTTGCCATGTAAAAAGGAACCAAAGTCACTGTCCCCATTTTGTATAGGGAATTCAAAAGACTATCCTCTATGGTTAATGAAGTATTTCTAGGACCAAGGACTAAATCACAAAATTTCAGTTGTCCAGGCTACTAAACACCCTTAGCAAATAAGGGCAATTTAAAACCAATGTAAATCTCATATGCAGTCAGCTATTTTATATATATGTACATACACAGTTTAAAAAGAGAAGTAAAAATAAACAATCTAGATGAAATTTGACTGGCTTTATAGTATATTCTGACCTAATCTCCTGCAGTAATAACTTCAAATCCAGCCTAATAGTAGAAGTAACAGCATTTTATCCCAATTAACTCAGCCCAGCACTAAATAGGCTTGGGTATCTTCTATAAAATTTTAAATACTTCCTTTTGACCACCTGCACATATTCTCATGATTTGCAGTTATTTGATTTTAGTGTTTTTGTTTTGTTTCATTTCATTTTATATTTCTGCTTTCTAATAGAGCAGGATGAGAAGTATGGAGTGGGAAATGGTTCCAGATATGCCCCAAATCTCATTCCCTTTGTATAGCTCTGAGTTTACTCACTGGGAGAAAGAATTGCTGAGGGCTGTAAAACTGAGTCATATTTTGCTAACCCTTCCTCTTTCCTTTTTAAAGCTAATCCATGAAAATTTGACAAACAAACCTCTTACAAAATTTAAAAAAATTATCTGGGCATAAAACTTTTGGGATACAGACTGCTAAACTTAATGGTCTATAGCATCCTTCATGAGAGAGGAAGTCAGTATCCTAGAACCAAGCAAGGAAACAAGCTATAGAAATCAACACAGAAAGAAATCACACTAATGACTTTTCCAATTTAAAGAAATGTCAAAGGCAAACATATAAATGGAATGCATTCAATGTGAATAATAATAAATAACTATCATGGGTACTGAACTTTCCATTAAAATTTTATTTTAGCATTCTGACATACTCCAACATTTAAATAATTCTAAGATTTTTAAAACATATAATAAACAAGGATGAATTAAGTAGGTTTTTTTTTAATAGGGGGTAGGAAGGTAGTTGAAAAGATGAAAGAATAACACAGACAAAAACATTAATATGTCATAACATGATGGAAATTTTCCAAAAATAATTTCTATATATTTGTAGATTGCCTATGTTTATTTAACAAAGATACTAACTGACCCCTGTAAAGCTGATTCATTGAATTTATATTTAAACTTTCACTAAATATTTGAAAAACAATGATTTTTTTTTAATCCAGAATGCTATCACACTGATGTCTTGCCAGTGTTTTACTAGTTTAACAAAGAATATTTGCCAAAATGCCAGCAAAATACAGCATTTATGTATCTAATGTTTAAATTTACCCCTCTAAGCTTCTAGAGTTCACTATTGTTTCCGTGAACTAATTTATTGTAGAATGGATCGACATGGAGAAATTAAGAAAAGAAATGGAAAACAAGAACAGTAGACTGTCTGTTGACTCCAGTTTTCTTTCTCTGTATTAATAAAGCAATGAAATCCAGCGTGGAAGAAATGAACACAGGTAGGCCAGAATCTGAGTCTTGACTCTGTATTGATCGGTTATGTAATTCTGGATGAGAAAAATAACTTCTCTGGGTCTTACTTTAATTCTTCTTAGTATATGGGTTTAGGAATCTAACATCATTACTGTTTCACATTTTAATTACGAAATATTTCAAGAATATAGAAAAGTATACCAAATTATATTTCAATCATAGATCTACTATACATATTTAATAAATGCTAATATCTTCTTTAATTTATAATCAGAAAGTTGACCAATTTTTAACTTTACAACTCAAAGATTTTTAGCAAATCTGTAGTTATGCAACCATCACCAAAATCCAAATTTAGAATATTTCATCACCCCCAAAGCATCCCGTGATCAATTTCCATAATCAATCCCCAATCCCAGATGTGCTTTTTCTGGGCATATTATATATGGAAGTATATAGTAAGTGATCTTTTGAATCTGGCTTTTTCTACTTAGTACAGAAGTCAGCAAACTGCAGCCCTCAGGACAATCCTATTGCTATTTTTGTAAATAAAATTGTGTTTCCAATAGCTGTATCCACTCATTTCTGTATCTATGGCTACTTTTCTGCTACAAGGTCAGAGTTGAGTAGCTACAGAAGAATTTTTTAAATATTTCTGCAACAATATTAATATTTGAGATTTGTCATTAATTTTATTTTGTGTTCATTCCCAATCATATTTTTGTATTCAAGGTATAATTACTTTATATAAGGATTTGGAAGTTTTTATTCTTTTTCTCCTCTCTGGATTATCTAATATTTATAGAATTGATAGCATTTCCCTGTAAAACTGTTTATGGAATTTGTTTGTGAGAGATGCCTTTAATAGCATAGTTCCTCATTTTTTATTTCTGGTTATTTGTCAGTTTAGATTATCTCCACTAGGGTTAGTTTTTGACAATTATGTTTTCCTAAAATGAGATCAATTTCATGAAGATTTTCAAATGTATAAGTAGAATTGTACAAAAGAATTAGTGATAATTTTTTACAAAGAGATCCCTTTTTATACCTTATTCAAAATTTCTCGGTTTAATTTGTATATTCTCTTATTTTGTCATTATTTAAACTGAATTTTGTATTTGGCTTATTTTTAAATGTCATCTTTTTATGAAATTATTAAATTTAAGCTTTGTATTTTTCTAGTTACAATGACTGCTTTTGCTTTTATTAATATATTTCTTCTGCTTCCTTTCTATTTTTTATTTTTTTTTTATTAACATGTAATGTATTATTAGCCCCAGAGGTACAGGTCTGTGAATCACCAGGTGTACCCACTTCACAGCACTCACCATTCTGCTTCCTTTCTGTTTGCTATTTTGTTCTTTTACGGATTTTTAAGTTGTATAGTTAATTTATTTTTTACTCATTCATACAGATATTTATGTTAGGAATTTTCTGCTAAGCATTACTTAAGAAATATCCCAAGGATTTTAATGACTATTTTAATGTCATTATTTTCTAGAAATTCTGACATTTTGTTTTAATTTTTCTTTTTTTCTCCATAGGTTTTTGGGTTTTTTTTTCTTTAAGATTTTATTTATTTGAAAGAGAAAAAGAGAGAGAGAGTACACAAGCAGGGGGAGCAGCAGAGGAACAGGAAGAAGCAGGCTCTCTGCTGAGCATGGAGCCAGCTATGGGTCTTTATCTCAGGACCCTGAGATCATAACCTGAGCCAGATGCTTAACTGACTAAGCTACCCAGGTAACCCTCCAGAGGGTTTAATAGAAATTTTATATAGTTTTGGAGGAAAGGCATTAAAATTAATTACTATATTTTTCTGATTGCTATTTTCAATATTTTCATTTTTAATATCTTATGGTTTTCCTTGTGGTACAAGAAGGAGCAGGAATTACTTGTAAATGCATTCACATATATCAAAAACAGAGGTGTACTCTCCATTTTTGGATTTTTAGGTTTGTTATATATTTAAATAATATCAGAGGAATTGAATGGAAAATGATTTAACATGAGAAAATATATTGATATAATTCAAAACATTAAAAAGGTTTAAGACAAATGACTATAAGATGGCTTCAGGAGATAAAGAAAACTATTTGATAAAGTCCAGACAGTTTCATGTAAAACAACATATATCCATCAATAAAGCAGGAAGTAAATTCTTAATATATTCTATATTAAGAATATAGAACAGAATAATGGAATAATATTATAATAGAATAGTAGAAATATAATCTATTTTAAACTACTTTATTTTATTTATTTTCAATTTATTTATTTATTTATTTATTTTACTTGAGAAAGAGATAGACTGTGAGCCAGGGGAGGGGCAGGAGGAGAGGGAGATAATCTCAAGCTGACTCTGTGCTGAGGGAATAGCCCAACTCGGGGTTCATTCTCATGACCCTGAGATCATGACCAGAGCTAAAAACCAAGAGTTGTATGCATAACCAACTGAGCCACACAGGTTCCTGATTTTCAACTATTTTATATACAACTTGCTTAATTGCTCTCAAGTTTGTCATTATTACTATGGGGGGGTTGGTACCCAATAATATATATTTGATACAATAATGTCTTCATTAGTATAACTGCTTTAGTTCATCCTCACTTTTGAGTGTTACTATTTAGTAGAATTCAGAAGTGATAGGATCACTCACAATTTTAAATGATCTTATCACCTAATTCTGTAGGTGATAAGGTTAGGATAATCTTTGTAAATAATCTGTCTCTGATACATGATAAATTTTCAGGATTTCTTTTTTGGTTTTTTTCCTTGTTTTGTTTTGGATTTTGCCTTTGTAATTTTTACATTGCAATTTTATGCTGCTATGATGCACAGGGTGGGAAATAAAAAACCTTGGTATCCACCCAAATCTATAATCTACTTTTATAGAAGTAATAATACCATATATGGAGAGTTCATAACCCAGCTTTCCTTGCAGTTAAGTATGGCCAAGAGACAAATTTCTTTACAACAGAATAGTTTTTAAGAAAGTAGGTATGGGGGCGCCTGGGTGGCTCAGTGGGTTAAGCCGCTGCCTTCGGCTCAGGTCATGATCTCGGGGTCCCAGGATCGAGTCCCGCATCGGGCTCTCTGCTCAGCGGGGAGCCTGCTTCCTCCTCTCTCTCTCTCTCTCTCTCTGCCTGCCTCTCGGCCTACTTGTGATCTCTGTCTGTCAAATAAATAAATAAAATATTTAAAAAAAAAAAAAGAAAGTAGGTATGGTAATGTACAGCATGGTGACTAGAGTTAATGATACTGTATTGCATATTTGAAAGTTGCTAAGACAGTAGATCTAAAAAGTCTTTAACATGAGAAAAAAAAAAGGTGTAACTATGTATAGGGACAGATGTTAACTAGACTTTGTGTGTGTGATCAGAAGAAGAGGAAGAGGAGGAGGAGAAAATAGGTATGTCTTCAAGAACTTTCTCATTCCATTGCCTAGCTATGGATGGCAATAAGTCTGTGCAAAGGTACACAAACTACAAAATGGCAGGATTAAAATCTATAGATTGCCACATAGCAGAGAGCCACTCATAAACCTGAGCACCTGTTCTGGATGGTTTTGTGAGGAGAAATAAGCTTCAAGTTTGAGCCATTATATTTTAGGATTTGTTTATAGAGCAATTTAATCTGCCCTAACTAATAAAATGTATTTAAATAAGAATTGTTTTTATTTATCCTTCTCAGCACTCACCGTAATATTTAATCTGAAAAATCCATGTTGCTCTTTAATTTTTAAAAGTTGTAAACTCCTATAATTTCAAACACCTATCCTTCATTCCCTTTATCCCCTTCTTCTATGAGTGTTTTACATGTGTTCAATTTCGTCTTTTTCTTCTTCAGATCTTCTAACTACTTAATTTGAGACTCCTCAAAAGTAGAGTTAGAGAAAAAGTGTAAATAAATTACAACTGGTTTATTAGAAAATGATCCCTGGGAAACATGAATAACAGCGAGGAGGGCATGGGTTTTCAAAGGGAAGTATTATGGACTGAGTTGTGTCTCCTCACCACCAAAAAAATTTTAAAAAATTATATGTTGAAGTCCTAACTGCACTACCTCCGAATGTGACTGTATCTAGAGTTACAGCCTTCAGGTAATTAAGCTAAAATAAGATGAATGCACCCTAATGTAATATGAGACTGATATTCTTATAAGAAGAGGAAATTAGAATAGTGACTCTGTATTATGAATATTACTACTACAACTACTACTACTAGGGCCATAGACTGGGTAGTTTTAAACAACAAAAATTTATTTTCTCACAAGTTTTCAGATGAGAATTTCAAGACCATGTGTTGGCAGCTTTTGTGTATCCAGCAAGCTCTCTTCCAGGCTTACAGATAGCCTCCTCACTGTGTCCTTAAGTCTTAAGTCTGAATGCATGGATACTTGGTGTCTTGTCTCTAAATTTCATTTACTTATTGATTGATTGATTGAGAGAGAGCTCATGGGTGAGCTAGGAGGAGGGGCAGAGGGAGAAGGAGAGGGAGAAGAGAAGCAGACTCCTCACTCAGCGCAGAGCCTGACATTGGCTCAATCTCTTGACCCTGAGACCAAGACCTGAGCTGAAATCAAGAGTCAGATGCTTAACCAACTGAGCCACCCAGGTGACCCATAAATTTCCTCTTTTATAAAGACACCAGTCATGTTAGATTAGGACCCACTCTAATGATCACATTTTAACTAAGTCATCTTTTTAAAGGCCCAACCTCCAAAATGCAGTCATTCTGGGGTACTGGGGGATAGAGCTTCAACATATGAATTTTGGGGGACACAATTTAACACATAACAGACATACATAGAGGGAAGACCATGCAAAAACAATGGAAGAAGATGGCTACCTACAAGTCAAGGAGAAAGGCATTACAAGAAACCAACCCTACCAACACCTCAATCTTGGACTTCTGGCTTCCAAAACTGTGAAAAAATAAATTTCTGTTGTTTATTTTTCCTAGTCCATGGTACTTTGTTATGGTAGTCATCCCTGACTAGTATAGGAAGGAAGCCAATACTAGATGAAATCATAACCAGATTACCACTTTAAACAAGAACTCCATACTGCTGGGGACCACAAAGGAGGCATTGTTGAACCTGACTCAAAATATGGAGCATTCAGGGGCCCCTGGGTGGCTCCAGGGTTAAGCATCTGCCTTTGGCTCAGGTCATGATCCCAGGGTCCTGGGATCCAGCCCACATGGGGCTCCCTGATCAGTGGGAAACCTGCTTCTCCCTCTTTCACTCCCACATTGTGTTCCCCTTCTCACTGTCTCTCTGTCAAATAAATAAATAAAATCTTTTTTTAAAAAAATGGGGCATTTATCTGCCAAGTCACTTATAATATATATTGAAGCTACTCACAAGGACATTAGTTCCTTGACATTTGCAGCATTTTTTATGTGTGGTCTAGGTACACTGCAGAAGCCAAGAATGCCCTCAGGCAAAGAGCAACAGGAAATTGCAATTAAAAAAAAAAATCATCCAGATAACTGAGTAGTGTTTGTGACAGAGATGTAATGGAGGACTGATGGTGTAGGCTTCACTATTCTTTAAACGTTTCATTAGTTTATCATTCTGTTGCATTTGGGTAAATATTTAACTATTACCAAATCTGTCTTATAATTCTCACTATAGCTATATTTTAACACAGCTCATTACAAGAATAATATAACTGATAAGGAAATCTGTTGTTTCTATAGCATGCAAAGTAAGAAAGTAAAGTCAATAATCCCCCAAATAGATAAAATATCTATAAATATAATGATTAAAACTATTTTCCTAAAAGAGGAATATTCCATCTGAATTTATAAAGAAGGATAAATAAATTTTACAAAGAAAATAACACTTAAATACAACATAAAATAATCTTAAGACATAATATGCCATGTATATATCATGCATACGTAAGAAAATACCTAAAATATACCAAGAATATCAAGTAAAGGTCTGGAGTAGGTCCTAAACATATGTATGATAATAAAATAAAAATAAGTAACTGATATGAATCCTCAATTGCAAATGAATGACAACAAAATACTTGATTCATATTAAGGAAATGAAGATGTGTCTAACAGTGTTTTAAAAATTAATGGAATTATGACTGATAACTTATACTGTTTTTGTCTAGTATCAGGCAAAACAGTCCCACTACTGATAAATAGAAATATATCAGGCCCAGTGAGGTCATTGAAAAATCCTAGAGAACTTCCTATACAATATAAAACTTATGAGCTGTTTATATGAGTATCATTTCACCCATACAAATTTAACCTAGGGAAGGCTAAGCATGTCTTTTGATTTGATAACTCCTCCAATAGAGTTCATCAATATTAACATACCAAAAAAGTCTAGTTATTCCAAGCGTCTCTCTTTTTAGAAGCTGAAAAAGCAAATTGTTATGATTTTCTAGGAATGTTCTGGGATATCTAAAAGACAGGGGTTTTTTTTGTTTTTTCAAAGATTTATTTATTTATTTATTTATTTATTTGACAGAGATCACAAGTAGGCAGAGAGGTAGGCAGAGAGAGAGAGGAGGAAGCAGGCTCCCTGCTGAGCAGAGAGCCTGATGCGGGGCTCAATCCCAGAACCCTGAGACCATGACCTGAGCCGAAGGCAGAGGTCTTGACCCACTGAGCCACCCAGGCACCCCCTAAAGGACAGTTTTAAATGCAAACGATACCTAATAGGATTTTATTTGGGGAAGGCAAAATATCAAAAGTTGTTGGGAGATTGAACATTTCATTAATATAGGATCATGAAGTAATACTTCATTGCCAGTTTAACCAAAGTGACAATAAAATATTTTTTAAAGTAATGTAATTTTTAAAGAACTACAGTCTTTCCTAAGTGAGGAATTTTTGTTTATTTAGATAATCAAGGATATAATAAAATAAATATAAAGCATACAGAGTTATTTTAGTAGGACAAAAAAATCTCTGTAATCTAGGCAGATGACATAAGGAAAAATATATCTTTAATAGTTTCTTTAAGGGAAAATCAATAGTCCAAAATTATGTATTTATTTTAACAGACAGAAAATCAGATTCTAGTTTTGCAGTAGTATAATATTTGATATTAATGCTTTTCTTGAAAGTCTTATAAATAAACCCATCAGACAATGGCCACCTTTGACCATAATAAATAAAATTGTCTTTTCAGAAACCATATAACTTTCTATGTCTATATACATCCCTCGCAGTACAAATTATCAGAGTGACAAAATAACCACATGCATTATGAGACCTAAATGTAAATAGCCACTCTTCACAAATATAAATGAAGCAAAAATATATAAACTTAAAATTATAATTAGCAATAAATGTTTCAGTATTTTATCTTATAAGTATAAACTGAATATTAATTTAAATATTGATACTAACTCAATTTAGTATCAGTTCAAGTTTTTTAATTACCTAAACATCTTCAAAATTGCCTCAAGCTGATGTATTTCAAAACACAATTGTTACTGAAATAAACCATATCAGAATACTGATTCTATTTGGATTCAAAAATTTACATTTTAAAAATCTTAAACATTTAATAAAAGTAATGCTAGCTTACTAAGTCAGTAAACCTATATAAGTTTAGAAAAGATAAACCAAAGTAGAAAATAAATCTTGTAATCACACTTAACCCTGACAAGTCAGAGAAGATATAGCTGTTGTTATTATGTTTTATATTAAATTAGTCTCATTTGTCAAAGATTCACCTAAATTATAAAAACTTGAATTCTTTTTAATTTTTTTTAAATTTTTTAATAAATATATAATGTTCTTTTAGCCCCAGGGGCACAGGTCTGTGAATCGCCAGGTTTACACACTTCACAGAACTCAACATAACACATGCTCTCCCCAATGTCCTTAATCCCACCACCCTCTCCCTACCCCCATACCCCCAGCAACCCTCAGTTTGTTTTGTGACATTAAGAGTCTCTTATAGTTTGTCTCCCTCCCATCCTACCCCAAAAACCCCCACGTTGCATCTCCACTTCCTCATATCAGGGAGATCATATGATAGTTGTCATTCTCTGATTGACTTATTTTGCTAAGCATAATACCCTCTAGTTCCATTCACGCCATCGCAAATGGAAAGATTTCATTTCTTTGGATGGTTGCATAGTATTCCTATATATATATATATAATCACTTCTTTGTCCATTCATCTATTGTTGGACATCTAGGTTCTTTCCATAGTTTGACAATTGTGGACATTGCTGCTTTAAACATTTGGGTGCATGTGCCCCTTCGGGTCCCTACATTTGTATCTTTAGGGTAAATACCCAGTAGTTGAATTTCTCTGGCTCTATTTTCAACTTTTTGAGGAACCTCCATGCTGTTTTCCAGAGTGGTTGCACCAGCTTGCATTCCCACCAACAGCCTAGGAGGGTTCTCCTTTCTCCACATCCTCACCAGCATCTGTCATTTCCTGACTTGTTAATTTTAGCCATTCTGACAGTGTGAGGTGGTATCTCATTGTGGTTTTGATTTGTATTTCCCTGATGCTGAGTGATGTGGAGCACTTTTTCATGTGTCTGTTGGCCATCCAGATGTCTTCTTTGCAGAAATATCTATTCATGTCCTCTGCCCATTTCTTGGTTGGATTTTTCTTCTTTGGGTGTTGAGTTTGCTAAACTCTTTATAGATTTTGGATACTAGTCCTTAATCTGATATGTCCTTTGCAAATATTTTCTCCCAATCTGTCAGTTGTCTTTTAGTTTTATTGACTGTATCCTTTGCGGTGCAAAAGCTTTTGATCTTGATGAAGTCCCAATAGTTCATTTTTGCCCTTGCTTCCCTTGCCTTTGGCAATGTTCCTAGAAAGAAGTTGCTGTGGCTGAGGTTGAAGGGGTTGCTGCCTGTGTTCTCCTCAAGGATTTTGATGGATTCCCTTCTCACATTGAGGTCCTTCATCCACTTTGAGATTATTTTTGTGTGTGGTGTAAGGAAATGGTCCAATTTCATTTTTCTGCATGTGGCTGTCCAATTTTCCCAACACCATTTATTGAAGAGGCTGTCTTTTTTCCATTGGACATTCTTTCCTGTTTTGTCAAAGATTAGTTGACCATAGAGTTGAGGGTCTATTTCTGGGCTCTCTAATCTCTTCCACTGATCTATGTGTTTATTTTTGTGCCAGTACCATACTGTCTTGACGATGACAGCTTTGTAATAGAGCTTGAAGTCTGGAATTGTGATGCCACCAACTTTGGCTTTCGTTTCCAATATTCCTTTGGCTATTCGAGGTCTTTTCTGGTTCCATATAAATTTTAGAATTATTTGTTCCATTTCTTTGAAAAAAATGGATGGGACTTTGATAGGGATTGCATTAAATGTATAGATTGCTTTAGGTAGCATAGACATTTTCACAATATTTGTTCTTCCAATCCATGAGCATGGAACATTTTTCCATTTCTTTGTGTCTTCCTCAATTTCTTTCATGAGGACTTTGTAGTTTTCTGTAAACTTGAATTCTTAAAACTTCTGAGTTATATGAACAATATTTATTTCTCACATTGAAAGTGAAAGACCCCCCCCCCCAGGCTTTAAATAATTAACTGCTCTTTTGTTGTGTAAGAGTACCCCTCCTCCCCTTGCAGTGAAAAGACCCTTCCCCCAGGGTTGAATTCAATGTAACTGCTCTTTTGCCTTTCTGTAACAGCTTGGCTACTAAGGCATGACACTTAACTCCTGTTTGAACAAGATACCCTCTCCTAATAGCAGGGGCATGGTCATGTAGGCAAGGGGGCTGCATGGTCACATAGGTCACGTAGACAGGATGCCTTTCTGCTGAGTAATAAGGTCAAACTTCCCCTCTTTGTTTCCCCTTCCCGCCTTTCTCTTCGCGCGAGGGGGTCTTCCAGGGCCAATCCACTAACACCAAGTATGCCTTTTTCAAAAGTTCAAACTGTCCACCAATCAGTTGCACCCCACCCAAAACTTGTTTGTACCTGTCTATAAAAATCCTGCACCACCCCAGCCAGGTGTGCTCAGCTAGCAGGAGCTGCTGACCACCCGCAGGTGCGCGCTGACCACCCGCAGGCGCCTGCGTAACAATAAAGAACCTCTTGCTGATTGCATCCAGTGGCAGTGTTGGATTCTTGGGTAAGGGGATCCGCGGGTCTTTCAAAAGTATTGGAAATTTATCCTTATTTAGTACTGGAAAAATATCTTTATTCTGGGAAATTTAGGAATATTAAATTAACATTAATAATTACTTATTTCTATATTAATTAGAACATAATTCCCTTAAAAGGAATTATATAATTTATATAATTGATTTGGCAAATACTTTTAGAGGTGCATATATATATTATATATACTATATATTAATATGAGAGGTAAAGGCCTTTCTGAGTTATAGACTTATAAATACATAGAGGTACAAAGAGTAAGTCTATGACTTCAATTCTAAAACTTAGCCACGGGTTAGTATAAATCCACAAATATAGTATAAATTTAAACAAGTATAAATCCACAAATACAAATTTATTCATCCAAATACATTTCCTGGTAGGCATAAAATTCTTAATTTATTTGAACTCAAGCAAACAGAAAAGACCAACAAACCAGATTCTCCTTCTGCCAGCAGATAGAACACCTTTATAAACTGTCAGTCTATTTGCAAATATTGCCAAATGATCAGATAAAGAAGCCAAAAGATGCTGGTGCCAGAAATCAAGTAATCAGAAGGAATCAAAATCCATTCCTTGTCATGAAGCAGATGAAAAAAAGTCAGGAAAACAGGATGAGAAAAGCTGGGCTCACAGTTGAGCCCCAGACCACCAGTCAGGAACAAATCAAAGGAACTTCAAGATGCCTTATTACCTTGACTGTGTAGGGCTACAAAGCCAAGTGCCAGACCTCCCAGAATCCTAGCAACAAACCAAGACAAACTGCAACAGACAATTAAGGATATTTTTTTATTCAGACTGTTACAATAGAGAGAATATTCATGAATGAGAAACATCTCAAAGAGAGCCCTTTCTGGAGACAGGAGAAGGAACAGAGATGGTCTTATCTCTGAATATGTAAGAGCAGGGTAAGTCCTTTGTTGTTACTCATTTCTTAGAACACAAACAATGCAAGTATTCCTTGACAACTGCTCTTTTCCAGGAATATGAGTCAGCTGAAATTCAACATTGTTGTTTTATTTCTTCACGTTACACTGAATTTTCAATTTTGTGCTTTTTTGGGGTGATATTATTCTTTGAAAGTCCTGTATGCCATGGTATATGAAAGTTTCTCGACACAAAAATTTCTTACCTGTATCAGCTTAGGTTCAGGAATTTTATGCATCAATGAATGATCTTAAGATTAATTCATTGGCTTTGGTTTACTCACCGGATAGGTAGAATAAACTCAAATCAAAAGCAAAGCAAAGCAGTGCAAGGTCCTGGGGTTTCAATTTCTTTCTTTTTTTTTTTTTTTTTAAGATTTTATTTATTTATTTTACAGAAAGAGAGAGGGAATAGAAGCAGGGGGACTAGGAGTGGGAGAAGCAGCCCTCCCCCGCCACTGAGCAGGGAGCCCAACACAGGACTCAATCCCAGAACTCTGGGATCATGACCCAAGCCGAAGACAGATGCTTCATGACTGAGCCACCCAGGCACCCCTGGGGTTTTCATTTCTTTCTTTCTTTTTTAATATTTTATTTATTTATTTGACAGAAAGAGAGATCACAAGTAGGCAGAGCAGCAGGCAGAAAGAGAGGGGGAAGCAGGCTCCCTGCTGAGCAGAGAGCCCTACATGGGGCTCGATCCCAAGACCTTGAGATCATGACCTGAGCTGAAGGCTGAGGCTTAACCCACTGAGCCACCAAGGCACCCCTGGCATTTTAATTTCTTTTTCTTCTCCTTTTTTTTTTTTCCTTTTTCTCCTTCCTTAACATTCAACTCCTAAGATTAAAAAAATAATAATAAAATAAAATGCAAGTTTGTTGTATTTTTGTAAATCTCCATGTATAGAGTTCTCTATTAGAAATATTCTGTAGGTGGTATTTCCTGAGGAAAGGTTTATTAAGGAGTTCTAGAATCAACACTTTCTGAAGGGAAAAGGGGAGAGCAGGATGGAGCAGAGGGAGGAGTCAAGTTATGTATTCCCTTCAGAAGACTTGGCTGCTCTTGTAGGAATTCTGAGGTGGGATGATTCCACAGATCTATTCTTAATTCAGTTGAGAAGCCAGGGGCTCTCTGCCCTTGTGCACAGTCATTGGACATGAGTGAACCCAAGAAAGGGGCATATGTTTGAAAGAAGTGTCTCTCGTCACCTGAGGAAATCCCCAGGCCAGTCTGATTCTATCTGCTGTAGCAGGGGAAATAAATCTGATTCCTAGGAGATCTCAATAGTCCAGTGCAATGTTCAGAGAGTATTTTCCCAAAATGATGGGGAGAACTTGGAGCCCTGGGATTTACACAAAAAATTTATTTCTAATTGAATCACTCTGCTCTGGTTCAAGTTCCTATTTCCTGCCCCTTGTGTGGGAGTGGTAGAATCCTAATCTGTAGCTTTTACACCCTATAATTTATTGCAAATGTTAGGGATATCAGCTTCTCCTTAATGGTTTTGTCTTGATTTCTCAATATTTATCATCTTGTTATTCTCAATCTTTATCATCTTGGTATTTTTCTTTAGAGTTTAGCTCTAAATTTATATTTCATTCATAGTTATTTTATAGTATCTTTCAGATCATTTTATTATTCTGTGCTCTTAGAGTTCTAAAACTCCATCTTGCTGTATGGACTCTGTCATCAGCTCTGTTTCTTGGGAGACGCCTTATTTGTTGCCTGTGAATCATTTCCCGTATTTTCAGTCAGAGATAGCCCATCTTCATCAACTCTGTCCACCATGGTGATTAGTTTTTTTCTTAACATAATGTTTACCTCTGATATGTTATGATTTTAATTGTGAAAGGCTGTTCAAATTCCTTTTCTTCCCAAAGGATTCCCTCGGAACTATTGTGCCCATAAAGTTTAGTAGACACAATGTTTTAGAGATTTTAATGGTAAAACCAGAATTAGAAGCTTGTATGTTTGACCTTGACATACTCAATTATTGCTCAATAGGAAATATCAACATCAATTTTAAGTAAAACAAAGAAACAAAAAACAAAAACAGGGCACTATTTATCTCAAAACCAAGTTAGTGTCAAGTCATAATCACATTTATTATCATTTATTCTTTTTATATACTGTTATGTATGACACCTGTCTTTGCCAATAAAGCCCACAATCCTGGAGAACAGATAACGTATTTTCCATTTTCCTTAGTTTCACCCACATTATTTGGGACAAAACCCAAAAATATATGGGTATTTAGTCCTTATGGAGTCACAGAAGGATGTAGAAAGGTGAGAGGGAGAATGCCAGAGTGAAAGGTTGCCAGATTCATTGGCAAGCATCTTGGCAAGATCTTACCGGAGGAGGCAGCATGACAGTAGATTTTGAATCAGAGGGCCATAGGTTTTCATCCCAGCTCTGTTGTGCACTAACTGTATAACCTTGGGCAAGTGCTTAAAGTTCTTTAACTTCACTTTTTTTTCACCTGATAAGTGCGGCTAATAATACCTAACCCATGGGTTTTGTGAGTATTAAATGTAATATGAATATAAATCATTTATAGCATCTTGACAGAATTAGGCATTGTAGAAAACATACAAAAAACATGTTTCCTTCCTTTATAGCAGTGTTACTCAATGCATGTCCCTAACTGCTATACTCAAATCAACTCAAAGGCTGTTAAGAATTAAATTCTTTGACACCTTCCCCATTTTGTATCAAAATCTTTGTGGATTGAGGGATGCCTGGGTGGCTCAGTTGCTAAGTGTCTGCCTTCAGCTCAGGTCATGATGCTAGGGCCCTAGGATTGAGGCCCAGATCAGGTTCCCTGCTCAGCAGGAAGCCTGCTTCTCCCTCTCCCATTCCCCCTGCTTGTGCTCCCTCTCTCTCTCTGTGTGTCTCTCTCTGCCAAATAAATAAATAAATAAATAAAATCTTTAAAAAAATAAAATAAAATCTTTTTAGATTGAGTCTGGGGAATCTATCATCCCCAGCAAAGTGAAATCCCAGCTGGATCAAAATAGTAAGGGCTAGAATAAAAGTTTTTCTTCTTTGGGTAAAAAAAGAGAGAGAGAGAGAAGAGAAAGACAGAGGGATTGAGAGATGTGCAGGCAGACAGCAGAAGAGGTCAGCAGGAGGCCCATGACCAGTGATCATTTCTGTAGGACCAAAGAGAAGAACTGAATGGTTGAGCCCCTGCTGTTGCTTGGCTCCTTTGCTAAACAGCTCTGCCCAACACTGAAGTCTGGTCTCTAACAATCCCAGGAACAATTTGGAAATTAATATGATTGGTGTTCCAATGGACTTTAAACAATTTTGTTCCACTATGTTATTTTGGCTTTTTGAAAATTTTATTTACTGGAAAACTTCATGGATGAAGACAGAGATGAACAGCAGAAACTGCAGAGAGAAAACTGAGTATTTTTCTGGAATTGTGAGAAAAAAATTTTGCTTTTTTCCTTTGCAAATAGTGTGAAACTATCCAAACCATTCTGTCTGGAAGTGATGTTGCTTTTGTTGTTGGTCTTTATACTATCCGGAGTAATATTTTCCATTGTGGAATATCATCCTGACTGAGCTCAGTCTTCCACAACTATACCTTTCTAACTATAGACTACAATACACCTAACATCATGGCTTTCCTTCAAACTGTAGTAAGTTATAACAGTGCAATATAAATATTAGTGGGGTATAGTCAAGTTGAACCTTAAAGCCTGCCTCTAAGACAAGGGATAATGATTCCTGAACATGAACAAGGGAAGAGACATGTTTCTATTTCCAATCTGTTATTAGTTG
This sequence comes from Mustela nigripes, assembly GCF_022355385.1. Lineage (NCBI taxonomy): Eukaryota > Metazoa > Chordata > Mammalia > Carnivora > Mustelidae > Mustela > Mustela nigripes. Next base: position 59,833,399 of record NC_081564.1, read on the forward strand.
TTTCACAGGTACTAAATAATTGAGTACAAAGAATCTGATAACTTACTCAACAAGAGGTATATTCAATGTTATCAAAAGCGAGCCCACATTCTTACTGTGCGTACAACTCAAGAGAGGTGCAAATGAAGAAACTTAAACAAACACACCCCAGCCCTTTTCTTGCAGCTCTGTCTTGCCTGATTAATCAGTGGAGATCTGGCCCTCACTTAAAATCACGAAGAATCCTACAGCAGCACAGATCATCCCATCGAAATGCAAAATAAGCAACAATCAGACTTAGGAGACTGATTTCCTCTAAGCCAGTGGAGAGTGACAATAAGGGTGTTTTTGCCATGCTGAGAGGCAAATAATCGGCTGCCCACCTCCTACCGTACTCTCCAAATGTGTTTATATCACTAATGAAAATGAGTCCAGAGGCTTCCCATGGGTCAACATTTTGCACATCGGAAAAACACTATACAATTCAGCTTGAGCGACAACTCTCTTCAGACATCACACAGGGTTGCTGGAATAGGAGTAGAAGCTTGCAGGTCAAGAGAGGCATGAATTCTTAATGCCCCAGGAGTCCAAGGACAGAATAGCAGGGGTAGTTTCATGTTCAATTATTTATCAAGTTCATTTATAAAAATAAACCCAATATCCAGACCAGGTGGTGCATATGAGAGAGTAACATGTTTATCAATAAATAATATGGACAATTCAGCTCTTCACAAAATTTTCCTCCCCTTATAATCTTAAGGATAAAACCTGATTCAATCTGGCAGCACACATGCCTGATGCGATATATTTCTATTTTATGAATAGCGCCACAAGCCACAAATATGTATGGAGTATAAAATCTCCACCCATATATGAAGATAACTTATTTATTCTTCTAAATTAATTTTTACATAATAATAACAATGATAGGAACTACAGTTTAATGAATGCTTATGTAAATATATTTCAAGTAATATAAAGAGAAAAATATACCAACTATAGGTATATACATGCATACCTACTCACATGTATTTTCATTTCTCAAGATTGCATTGTAAAGTAGGATATAATATTCCCATTTTTCAGATGAGGATTAAGATATTAAGTATTTTGTTCAAAATCAAGTAATAAGTGAGTAGCAAAGCTGAGATTAGATCCTAGTACTTCATATTATTTAACAAGAACCTAGTTTTTAGTATGTTTAGCTGTACAGGCCAAGAGAAGGGCTCATATTTAGGAGGAGGGGCCAAATATCATGTTACCTCATGTTTAACTTGTGGGTAGTAATAATAATATCCATTTATATTCTCTTTTGTAGTTTATAAAATACTTTCATGTATAACATTCATTTACTTAAAAGTTGTGAAAAGTAGAGTGTGCAAAGTACTGTGTCTTATGCCAGATATACAAGTGGACAGAGAGATGACACCTTCCTTAAGGAAATTCTAACTTAGTGAGGGAAGAAAAGTAATAGCCTATGTGATAAGAGCTATGATAACTATGATAGTTATGAGGACTACACACAGTACTAAAGAAGTGAAGTTAAGTGTCCAATAAATTATCGTAGTGGTCAGGAAAATCTTACTCATACCTTGCACTATGTTTTATAACATAAGTGGCCACTAAGTAAACAAAAGGAGAGATGTGGGGAGGAAAGACAAACAACTTGAACATCACATAGAGTTTGTGCCATACAAGTGGGAATAAGATAATGTCTTTATTCAATTGAAGGTGATGATTTTGACTTCAACAAAGTTTGCCTATATGGGTGAAAGAAGGTGATGAAACTGTACAGGTAACCAGAAGGTAGATTTTTAAAAATGTGATTAGTAAAAGGAGTTTGGGGTTGAGCTTTGTCCTGAGGAAACTTTGATGGAATTTACTTATTTATTTTTTTTAATTTGATGGAATTTAAAGAGATTGTGGGACATGAATAGATAATCTGCTTTAGAATGATCATCATGACATTAATATACAGATAAAATAGGTGAAGATCAAAGAGCACAGTGAAGGAATTGTTTGAAACAAGGAATAAAGATAGAAAGTTACTGGGATGCCTGGGTGGCTCAGTCAGTTAAGTGTCTGCTTTGGGCTCAGGTCATGATCCCAGCCAGAGTCCTGGGCCTGAGTCCCACATTGGGCTCCATGTTCAGCGGGGAGTCTGCTGCTCTTTCCCTCTCTCTCTGACAAATAAATAAATAAAATATTTTAAAAATATATAGAAATTTATTGTATTCCCTACAAGAAAAACGTATTTTTTTAAGGTAGTACAGAGGAATGCCAAGAAATGGTGTCTGATAACCTTAGGATTGTACCATCATAGTTGTGAATGAATAGTTGGGGAGGATTGAAAGAGAGAAGGTATTCTGCTACAGTCTTCTGGGAAGGGAGATTGAAAGAACGGTCACATTCTATTTCAATAAGAAGATTAGTACAATGGTTTTGTGAGGTAGGGAAGCCAAGTAAATATATTACCATCATCTTACATATAAGGAAACTAAAACCTTGGAAAACTGAAGCTAGGATGGTCAACTATGCTATGTTGTTTCCATTTAAATTTAGTCAAAATAAGGTGAGAAGAAGACACTTAAATGACAATATGTCTGAATAGATTTGTTTTGCTTTCAAGTCAGTGAATGGATACCTTGTGATAAATTCAGCATGGTCACAAAATTAAATTATGGTTAAAAACCTATCAGATACAAAGTGGTTCAAAGAAGCACTAACCAATTCTAGAATTTGTAATCATCTTTATTGATCTGAAATTAGAGGTAAAACACATTGAAAAAAATCCAGGCCTCACCTGTATTGGTGGGAATGAGATGGAAGTGGTACTCTAAGCCATTAATCACATCAAAGATCTCCTTCCTCTGCTTTGGCTGCACTTTTCCTGTGAGTGTGTGTGTGTGTGTGTGTGTGTGTGTGTGTGTAATTTTTAAGGGAACTAAAGCAAGGATAATTTATCAAGCTAAGATAAACTGATCCTTGATCCAATCTCCTTAACTGAATAATAAGAAGAACTTAAGGGGGTGCCTGGGTGGCTCAGTGGGTTGAAGCCTCTGTCTTCGGCTTGGGTCATGATCCCGGGGTCCTGGGATCAAGCCCCGCATCAGGCTCTCTGCTCAGCGGGGGTCTGCTTCCCTTCCTCTCTCTCTGCCTGCCTCTCTGCCTAATTGTGATCTCTGTCAAATAAATAAATAAAATCTTAAAAAAAAAAGAAGAAGAAGAAGAAGAAGAATTTAAGAGTTATAATACACAATCTTTATTCCTTGCCTTTAAAATTCTTCTGATTTTGCAGAGGATACAGAATATGTGCTATTCAGAATGAGACAGGTAAGCAGAATAGAGAGGCAGAAGCTGAAACATCATTGAGGTTGGCATGGAGTAAAAATTGGTTGGGCTTAGGAGCCCTGATTTTAAAGAATGCAGCATCCAGGAATGACCCTAATTAGAACCTAGGAAGGTGTCAAGGAGCCTGCATGGATTCAGGAAGGTCATCCTTGTTTCTACTGACTATTTTTGCAAAGATTCTCTTGGCAAGGGACAACTTCTCAGCAATTAGATACCATTATTTGGTATATATGTGTTAAAAACAAAGAAAGGTCATTCCTAGATGAGGAAAATATAAAATTTATTTCCTATATGTTGGTTTTCTGAATCAAACCTGTTCATCCTTTTTATTTTATTTTTAATTTATATACAACAAAATAATTTTTTGGCTGTGTCATTCTATAGAATTTAACACATAATCAGATTTTTGTAACCATTACCATAATCAGGATGCAGAACAGTTCCATTACCTCAAATAATTCCCTCTTGTTGCCTCTTTGTACCCAGTCCCTACCCTAAGGCCTAATGCCTGGCAACTGCTAATCTGTTCTCCATCTCCATAGTTTTCCCTTTTCCAGAATATCATATAAATGGAATCATACAGTATGTAACATTTTGAGACTGTACTCCTTTAGTCAACATAATGCCTCTAGGATTCACACATGTTACATGTATTCATGACTCATTCTTTTTTTTCCTTAAGAACAGTTTTACTGAGTGTGTAAGACCACATAATGCCTTTATTTAACGTGTACAATTCAGTTTTTTGTACATGTTTTTGCATAAGCATGAATTTTCATTTCAGTTGGATAAACACCCAGAAGTAAAATCTTGGGTCAAATGGTAAATGCAGGTTAAATTTTATAAGAAACTGCCAAATTCCTTTCCAAAGTGAATACATCATTATACATTCCCACCAGCAATATATGAAATTCCGTTACTTCTTATCCTTGTCAAAATTAGGTATTGTTGAGTGTTTTTAAAGCCATAATAAAAAATGGTATGATTTATAGTTTTTACTTTCATTTCCATAATGACAAATGATGTTGCGCATCTTTTAACATGTTCATTTGTCATTTTTATATATTATTTTGTGGTCTTTTCAAATGTTTGCCCATTTTTTATTAGACTGTTTATTTTTGAGTTATTGAGTTTTTAAAATATTTAAATGTAATAAGTATTTTGCCTGCTAAGAGATTTGTAATTTTTTTTAAAGATTTTATTTATTTATTTGAGAGAGTGCATGAGCAGGGGGAGGGGCAGATGGACAAGCGGACTCCTCACTGAGCCCACCATGGGGTTTGATCCCAGGACCAGACAGATCCCAGGACCCTGAGATCATGACCTGAGCAGAAGTCAGAGGCTTAACTGAGCTATCCAGGTGCCCCACACATATTTTTACCCAATATGTAGACAGTCTTTTCATTCTCACAATGTCTTTTGCAGATAAGAATTGGTTGTTTGAAATTTTGATGTTCAATTTTTTAATTTATTTTTTATAAATTTTTCTTTTGATTTCATATAAAACCTATTTATCTTAATGCAATGTTGAAGATATCATTATTTTCTTTTTTGTAACTTTGTTGTTTATATTTATATGTGATCTATTATGATCTGAGTTTATTTTTGTGAAAGTTTTGAGTTCTAGATTAACATTCTTTAATTCTTTGTTTTTTCATATGTGTGTCTGATTGTCCCAAAACAATAATCAAAGGAAGTCTTTCCTTCTCCATCAAACTGTATCTGCATTTGTCAAAAACAATTAACCATATTTTTGTGGGACTAATTCTACAAATCTATTGTTTCATTGATCTTTGTGTCTCACTTCCACAGTGCTACATTGTCTTGATTATAGAAGATTTATAAAATAAAAAGTTAATATGAGTGCTCTTATTTTGTTCTTTTTCAAAAATTCTTTGGACTCTTCTAAATTCTTTACTCCCCGCATAAATTTAAGAGTCAGCTTATCAATATCTCTTAGTTTGTTTTTATCATGACCTGTAACATGATACAGAAACAGAAACAGAACTAGAAACTATATCCATAAATAATGTTATTCTATTTTCCTTTTAATTATGTTATACTATACCACAAAGATAATGTCCCTTTGATCATCCCTCCCTCACTTAAACTTCCTTTCCTCCCTAGAAGAGAAGAAAGAAACTCTCCTTGTATTACTTTCAATCTCTCCTACGGAACAAGTATTGCCATGCATGGAGGGAAGAGAAATAAGCACTTTCCAGGCTTAGGGCATTGGTAAATCCTCTTTGCAGTTCAAAAAAGGCAACAAGTAATGACTCCTTACTCTAGGGAGAAAAAGGATTTATACACTGGGCCCACCAGAAATATTCCTGCTAAAGCAAGCAACATGCTCACAATATCCACTATTTTTTGTTAGATGGATTAGTCAAAGATCTAGATTTTAAAAATTACAAGCTAATGAACTGGGGAGGAAGAAATATAACCAACTGTTGTGCCAGAGTCCATCCATACTTGGTCACATTGGCTGTCTAGAGTTAATGGTTAAATTTTCAGGAATTGTCTGAACTGCTTGTTAAACACATAGACAGTAGGAAATCAATTGTAGTTGAATCTACATCATGAAGTTTGACAAACCCTACAAATCTGGATTCAATGTTTAATTTTCCTGACAGTCAATTGATAAAATTTTGTCAGCACACTGTTCAACAGAAGTATCTCCATTTAGAAATAATATAATAGTATATATAGAAAATCTAAGAAAATAAATGATAAAATATATAAATAATAAGTTAACTGTGTAAGATAGCAAGATATAAAATTAACCTCCAAAAATAAATAATCTTCATATGTAGGAATAACAACTAAAAAATATAATGGAAGAGAAAACTCCACTTATATAGATAACAGTAAATTAAAAATTTAGCAATAATTTTAAAAAGTAAAACCTATTTGAAGAAAATTTTGAAACACTACGGAAAGCTGGAAATATAGACTTGAATAGAAGAAAGATGTGTTTTTTTCTTGAATGAATTTTTATTTTCTCAAAGTTAGTATCTAAATTTAATACAAATTTAATAAAAATATTAAAGACTATTTTAAGTAAATCTTTTAAAGATTTTATTTATTGATTGATATACATAAAGAGAGAGCAAAAGCAGGCAGAGCAGCAGGTGGAGAGAGAGAAATAGGCTCCCCACTGAGTAGGAAACCTGAAGCAGGGCTCTATCCCAGGACCCTGGGATCATGATCTGAGCCAAAGGCAACACTTAATTTACTGAGCCATCCAGGTGTCCTGATAGACTGATTCTAAAGCTTATATTAAAACATAAACCTGGGAGCACCTGAGTGGCTCAGCTGCATAAGCAGCCAACTTTTGATTGCAGTTCAGGTCATGATCTTAGGTTCTGGGCTCAAGCCCCATGATAGAGTCTTCTTGAGAGTCTCCCACTCCCTTTGCCCTCTGACCCTGAACTTCATCTCTCTTCTAAAATAAACAAATAGATCTAAACAAAAACAAAACAAAAACCCATAAGCCTGAAAGAATACATAGGAAAACCCTGAAAAAGAGAAATAATTAATAAGACTAATTTTGTTATATATTAAAATACTAAAAATTCCATGTAATGAAACCAATGCATTCCTGGCACTTGGATAGACAGGTCAATAGAACAGAATCAAGAATCTACAAGTAGGGGGCACCTGGGTGGCTGAGTGGTTTAAGCATCTGCCTTCGGCTCAGGTCATGATCTCAGGGTCCTGGGATCGAGCCCCGCATGGGGCTCTCTGCTCAGCAGAGAGCCTGCTTCCTCCTCTCTCTCTGCCTGCCTCTCTGCCTACTTGTCATCTCTGTTTGTCAAATAAATAAATAAAATCTTAAAAAAAAAGAACCTACAAGTAGATTTAAATACATATGAATATTTGGCATATAGTAAATATGGGGTTTCAAAAAACTGGAAGAAATATAGTCTTACTAAGTAATACTAGTCTTTCCAAAGCTGAAAATATATCAGAATGCAAGAAAGTGTTCAGAAACTAATGGAGACATATAAAAAGAGTAAACATTTACTACATCTGCAACAATTTGAAGCATCAAAAATAATAATAATGATGGTAATGCTCATAACACACTAAATAAATCTAAAAACATTTATATGAGTCACACATAAGCTATCAAAGAGTAAAAAAAGATTAAAAGTAAGGAAAAATGAAGGAGGATAGCTCTGAATTTCAAATAATTAACAGTAAATGTAAAAAAAAAAGTCAAAATTAGAAAAACTGCTGGGCCACACTTACCCTTCTTCTACCCATAAAATTAATTATTTCAGGACTGACATATTTATAGGCACTAAAAACCATTGGTTATTTGGGAAGAACACTTTAACACAGTCTCAAATTATAACTCCATAGATTCCTTTTAAATTACAAAGAACAATGGTATTATTACTCTGGGGATCTCTGACAGATGCTGCTTTTAAAAAGTAATCAATTTAAGTATGATCAGTAGCAAGGAGAAAAAATGAAATTATAAGCCTCCTATTGTGATAAAATAGGAAGTACATAATATCTATGAGGACCTTTGTTTTCAAAATGTTTAACCTGGATGTCAGAAGGAAGAAACAATCATTTCAGACAAGTTAAAAAAGATAGGACATTTTACCAACAATTTGTCATAATTCTTCAAAAGATAAAAAATATTATAAGAAACAAAAACTATTGGGGTACTGGTTGAGATTAAAGGAACATAAAGAAACTTGACAATCAAAGACAAATACATGGAACTTGAATGGGTTTCATATCAAAAAGAGCTATACAGATATAAATGGCATTTTTTGAATAATTAAAGAAATATGAATATGAAAAATATATTAGGATTTCTGGATCATACTGGATGTCTTACATAAAACAATGTTAACATGGTTATGTAAAAAATTACATTTATACTTAAAAACAAGATAATAAAGTATTTCAGGATAGGGACATTTGAGTCACATCTGCACAAAATCCTGGATTCAGGGATAAAGAAAAGTTCTTAGAAAATCCTGACAGAAGAAAAAGAAAACAAAGGGTGCTGTCAGATAATAATATTCATCTCTATAAAAAATAGAGCAAATTCTAGAAATTCTTTAGGAAAACAAATAATACCTCAAAGTTTATACATAAACAAAGAATAATTTACTATAAAGGCAAAAGATAAGCATATTTAAAGATTCAATATAGTTGTAACAAATACTTCCTTCCAAATACCAGAACACAAAAGTTAATAGGACAAGTAATTATAGAAACAACAGCAGGAGGACTGGTACTCAGTTTTTAATTCAAATTAATGTAAAACTAAGACTAACACAAGAGTGGGCATAATGGTTGCACAACATAGTTTACAATTTTAATAACAATAGTGTAGAGATTTTTTTTAAATGAAGAATAGGGAGAGAAGATTAAAAAATAGAAAGATAATACAAGTTTCCCTCACTATCTGATAGTACAGTATTCCCAAGAAAACTTTTGTAAGCCAAAATGGCATGAAGCAAAGAAACAATTACCACTAATTTATATGGAAAAAGTCTTGCACATTCCTGAACCCCAAAAATAACCTCTCAGGCTTTATTTTAATATCTTAGTGCAAATCTTGATAATGGATGCATCAAGTCAATTGAGATAAAACATACATGCTCATAGGCACAATTCAAAGCTCTGGAAGATTGACGATGAGATGCTGAGTGGTCTTGGGGAACAGAGCTTGGTGTGCCCACTCTTGCTGTTTAGGATGTGAGCTGCCTCTATGCCTCTATAACACCTTGCTGCAAAATAAATGCCAAATACTTTTTTTTTCTTTTTTCCTTGTCTCATAAAAATCAGAACTCCTATTTGGATTTCATTTGGTTGTTGAAAATAGGCACCAACAAAACTTTTGTAAATGTGAAGTGGTATAACGCAAACTTTCCAAAAGTAGGGATATCTCTATATGAAAGGTGAGGGTCAAAAATGGTATGAAAAATATAAACAGATATATTGGAAGATATAAAGAAAACCACAGGAAATACTATAATCAAATAAAACTGGGTAATGGAACAGAAAGTAGGAATAAAGGATCAAAATTCAAACACTGAAATTTATCAGAATAAGCATGAACATATTCAACAATTATAAAGGAAACACAGAAAACATACTAAAAAGATATAACACATGTGGACACCAAACAATTACTAAAAGCAGAATGAAAAAAAAAAAACAATTATGATTAAATATCCATGCCATATCAATAAATATAAATGTTCTAAGCTTTATCATAAAAAATGATTTTCAGAATTGATGATAGAGCATAATTCTTCAAAATCATGAATTCAAGAGATTCTGCAAACCTCAGGGCTTTGGAAGTGTTAAAAGACAACAGCATGGGCAAAAGCCTACTCACAAATGAAAATGAAAGCAGTGAACAAAATCATTCTATCAGCAAAACAGAATTTAGGTAAAAAGAAAATGTTAAAAAGAGATGGTGTGGGACACCTGGGTGGCTCAGTTGGTTAAGCAGCTGCCTTCGGCTCAGGTCATGATCCCAGAGTCCTGGGATCGAGTCCCACATCGGGCTCCTTGCTCAGCGGGGAGCCTGCTTCTCCCTCTGCCTCTGCCTGCCATTCTGTCTGCCTGTGCTCGCTCTATCCCCCTCTCTCTCTCTGATAAATAAATAAAATCTTTAAAAAAAAAAAAAAAGAGATGGTGTATGTTTTACAATGACAAGAGTACAGAATACAAATAAGATTGATTAGTTATGATGATCTGTTATAAGAAATAACATAGTATCAAAACTCATAAGTAATATATGAGAGATAGACAAAAACACATTAGATGGCTTTAGTTCACCTCTCGCAACTCTCAAAAGATAAGAAGGAATAAAATAAGGTCAAAACAATAATATAAAATGATATAAGATCAAAATAGCATGTTAATTGTCTTGAACAGCATTTCTTTAAGATCAGAAAATACAAATATTGACATAATAGTAAAACTGACCCATATTAAACCACAGAGAAAACCTTGGAAGTCTTCAAAAATAGAAATAATACAGAGTTTATGCTATGATCAGAGCTCAATAAAGCCAGAAGTTAATAACAAACAACAACAACAACAACAACAAATGTATACTATATCAAAAGGTTTTTCTAAGTCTTAAAAATTATTTGGGGTAATTAAGAAATCAAAAATGAATTTTATAATAGCTAGAAAACAAGAAAAAAATAAACATATTAAACAGCAGAACCTATAGAATACAGCTAATAAATACATATGGTCAAAAATATTTTAATAAAAATTGATTTAAGGTGGAGGTGTTAGCCTACTTGCATCCACAGATAGAGTATACTGGCAGAAAATCAGTAAGGAGACCATGTCTTTGAATGACACATTAAACCAGAATACACATTCTTTTGAAGTGCATATGCACCATTCTCCAAAAGAGATCATATGTTAGGCCACAAAACAACCCCTATTAATTTACGAAGACTGGACTATACTATATATCTTTTCCAACCACAGTGGTATGGAACTAGACATCACTCACAAGAAACAAACTGGAAAAACACAAATATGTGAGGCCTGAACAACAGGATCCTAAACGAACAATGGGTCCATGAAACAATCAAAAAATTTAAAAAGAATAAGATAAATGGAGACAAATGAAAATACAAACACCATGGTTCAAAATTTGGGGGACACAGTAAAACCAGTTTTAAGAGGGAAATATATAATGATATAGGCCTACCTCAAGAAACAAGAAAAAGTTTAAGTAAACAATCTAATCTTATACTTAAATGAACAAAAAGAAGAATAAACAAAACCCAAGGTGAGTGGGAGAAAGGGAACAATAGTGATCAAAGGAGAAATAAATGACATTGAAACCAAAAACAAAACAAAACAAAGAAAAAAAATCAATGAAACAAAAAGCTGGTTTTTTGAAAAGATGAAAAGAATTAATAAATTCTTAGATTCATCAAGAAAAAAAGAGAAAGGACCCAATTAAATTAAATAAAAAACGAGAGAGAAGCAAAAATTGATAACACAAAAATACAAAAGACTATGAGAGAATACTACAAAAAATTGTATTTCAACAAGTTGGACAATCTAGAAGAAAGACATAAATTCCTAGAAATATACAGTCGTTCAAAACTGAATGATGAATAATTGGGAAATCTGAACACACCATTTACTAGTAATGAAATTAAGTTGGTAATGAAAAAACTACCAGAAAATAAAATACAGGACCAGATGGACTCAGAGGTGAGTTCTACCAAACACTTAAAGAATTGTTTAATACTTATTTCCTCAAACTATTAAAAAAAATAGAAGAGGAAGGAAAGCTTCCAAATTCATTCTATGAGGCCAGCATTACCTGATAACCAAACCAAAGACACCACAAAAAAAGAAAACTACAGCTCAATATCAGTGATGAACATAAATACAAAAATCCTCAGCAAAATATTAGCAAACTGCATTCAATAATACAATAAAAGAATCATTCAACTATGGTTAAGTGAGTTTTTTCCCCAGGATGCAAGAATGGTTTCAATATTTGCAAACCAATCAATGTGATACTACATCAACAAAGGATAAAAAAATGAAGCATAAAAATCCTACAATCATCTCAATAGATGCAGAAAAAGTGTTTGACAAAATTCAACATCCATTTATGATAAAAAAAAAAAAAACCCTCTAAAAGTGGATTTAAAGGGAACATACCTCAACATTATAAAAGCCATACATGAAAAACTCAAAACTATCACCACACTCAATGGTGGAAAATGAAGAGCTTTTCCTCTAATATCAGAAACAAGAAAAGGATCCCCACTCTTGACACTTTTATTCAATATAGTACTGGAAGTCCTAGCTATAGCAATCAGACAAGAAAGAGAAATAAAAGGTTCCCATATTGGTAAAGAAGAAGTTAAAATGCCACTATTTGCAGATCACATACTACACATAGAAAACCCCAAAGATGGCACTAAAAACAAAAACAAAACAAAAACTACTAGAAGTAATAAATTAATTCAGTAAAGTTGTAGGATACTAAATCAATACCTAGAAATCAATAAATTATTGTAACAATTATTAATGTAACATTTATTACACTAATAACAAAGTATCAGAAAAAAATTAAGACTTCATCTTACAACTGCACCAAAAAGAATAAAATACATAGAAATAAATTTAACCAAGGAGGTGAAAGAACTGCACTCTGAAAATTATAAAACACTGATTAAAGAAATTGAGGATGACACAAACAAATGAAAAGATATTCCATGCTTATGGATTGAAAGAATTAATATTGTTAAAATGTTCACACTACCCAAACCAATCTACAGATTCAATGCAATCCCTACCAAAATACCAAGGATATTTCCACAAAGCCAAAGCAATTAATCCATTTGCACAGAACCACAAAATACCCCAAACAGCCAAAGCAATCATGTGAAAGAAAAACAAAACTGGAAGTATTACAATTTCAGATTCCAAAAAATTTGATTACAAAGTAATCAGAACAGTATAGTATTGGAAAATAAATAAATAAATAAATAATAAACCAAAACAACAACAACAAAAAGTAAACAAACAGATCAATGGAACAGAATAGAGAGTCTGGAAATAAGCCTGTGCTTCTATCATCAATTACTCTATGACAAAGGAGGCAAGAATATACAATGGGGAAAAGATAGTCTCTTCAATAAATGGTGTGGGAATGCTACATGTAAAAGAATGAAACTGGGCCACTTTCTAGCATCACACACAAAAATAAATTCACAATGGATTAAAGACCTAAATTAAATGTGAGACCTGAAACTATAACAAGTCTAGAAGAGAACAGAGGTGGGAATTTCACTGACACAGAACACAGCAATATTTTTCTAGATTTGTCTCCCAAGGCCAGGGAAATAGAAGCAAAAACAAACTACTGGAACTACATCAGAATGAAAAGCTTTTCAACAGTGAAGGAAACAAACCATCAACAAAACAAAAGGCAACCTACAGAAAAGAAGGTATTTCTATAGTGAAGGAATCCATCAACAAAACAAAAGGCAATCTATTGAAAAGAAGATATTTGCAAATGATATATCCTATAAGGAGTTAATATCCCAAATATATAACAAACTTATACAACTCCATACCAAAAAAAAAAAAAAAATCTGATTCAAAAATGGGCAGAAGACCTAAATAACATTTTTCCAGAGAAGACATACAGATGGAAAACAGGGACATGAAAAGATGCTCAACATCACGATAATCAGAGAAATACAAATCAAAGTCACAATAAGATATCACCTTATACCTGTGAGAACCACTAAAATCAAAAAAAGAGAAATGAAAAGTGTTGGTGAGGACATGGAGAAAAAGAAAACTTTTAAACTATTGGTGGGAATGTCAATTGGTATAGCTATTGTGGCTCATGTAAACAAAATATAATAATAATCCTATATTAATACCAGAGTTAATGAATTAGAAAACAGAAAATCAATCACTTTGGTTCTTTGGAAGACCTAATAATACAGGCCTCTCAACAAGGTTACTATTGGTGCTTTGGGTAGGAGGTCATTTGCTTTATGTGGATTTGTGATGTTAAGTGAAGAAGTAACTATTATCTCTCAGTAATTGTGACAATCAAAAGGCCTACACATTTTCAATGCTTCTGAGGGAGGGAGTTCCCTCAGTTGATAACATTAAGATAAAAGTTTTGATAAAATAATAAAGATCAAAGAGACAGCTGATGCATTAATAAACAAAGTTAAGAAAATAATCAGTGATACAGATACAAAGTTAAAAAAATTAATCTATGTGTTTGTTTGAGTTTGGCCAGAAGCAGGTTCTCAGACAAGGATTCTGGACAAGTAGTTTATTTGGGAGGCTCACAGCATCAGTAGCATAAAGAAAAAACAAAGAGAAAACATTCTATAAAGAACTTCATCAAGACAGCAGTCACCATGGGGTGGTAACTAGAGCTTTAACTGAGAAATAGTCTAAAGCCCAAGCTTCAGATTTACCTTGCAAACATGTGGTGAGGGAACAGGAATACATATACACTGACTTCCATAAGTCATTGTTTGAATGGTGCTCCCAGCAGCTGTTAATTAATTCCTAGGCATTTCTAGGCTGCATTCCACAGCTTAGACAAAGCTTCATGCAAAGAGATGCAAATGATGACCAGAGAAGTGCTGAGAAATAGAGGCAGGGTACTGGCTGCTCAATAGACAACTTTGCTCAAATTTGCATAAGAATGTGAATAAAATGAAATTTTTTCAGGATAATATTAAATTATTAAAGCCGAACCCCCAAAATAAAATCTAAACAGACCAATTGCCATAGAGATAAAGGAGAAAATACCTAAGCAATTTATTACTCCCATTAACAACTCCTATGTTTAAAATGCTTCTGAGTAAAGCAAAAGAATGTATCAGTGAACGCAAACAGATATTGTGTTCCTGGTATATATACTCAGTTTCCTAAACATGGCAATCTCCCTAAGTAATCTATAAATTTAACTTAATCCCAATTTTAAAATACAGCACAGTAATTATCAGGAAAACTACACAAAAGTAAAAGAAAATAATGCAGAAAATTTAAAGCATAAATAACCAGGAAAAATATGAAGGTAGAGAATAATGATCTGTTACTCTATCATAAACACCCTGTAATTAAACTTGGTTGTTATTAATGGAATAAGCAGACACAGAAAGAAATGAGGACACTGGGAAATATATAGACAATCATACACACACATATATTTATATAGACATCCAATTATATACATATACACAAACATACATATACATAGTATATACATAGCAAGAAGTACACAATCATGTATGTATAAATAATTGCAAATGTGTGCCAGTAAATGTTTAATGACAGGTTCACAGAGGAGAAAAATGTCTTGATTTTTAGCATTTTAATGTAAAAATTCTTACCATGGCAAATTTCAAGTTTTAAATATGATGTTACCAACCATAGAATTGGAAAGAGATGTGTAATAGCACATCATTATACAGTATTTCTATCATACTCTTCAATAGTTATAAATAACCTCAAGAGCATTACTAGTAAAATATTTAGAAAGTGATATGTTTTTAATATTTATTATTTTGTTTTCCTTATTTTTTTGTTTAATTACTTTTTAAATTTTAAGCCAATATAATTTAATTTTAATAATGACTTTGTTTAAAAACTGGCTTTATAAATCTAAGAAATTTAATAATTTGATTCTCAGAACCAGAACAAACCTCATCCAGCAAATCACAACACACACAGAAATTTAGGATGTGATGATTTTGAAAATAAAATGAGCTATTATATGAAAAGTGTTAAGGGTAAGCCTGGCCCATAGTAAATGTTCTTATGTATTAGCTTTTACATTAGTATTTGGTGTACGGTAAAGATGGCAGTTCAAATTATTAGAAAAATAAATTATTCTATTGATTAGTCATCTGAAAAATAATAAGCTTTATTTCTATTTCAAGTTACTACCAAAATAAAGCCCAAATGATTAAAAATTTAAATGTAAGAATGAACAAATATAAAAGTATTAGAAAAACATAACAGCTTTTTTATTGTATTCTTGGGATGTGAAAGAAATTTGGAAGTATTATCTCTCCAGAAGCTATAAAAAGAAATATTGATGAAATTCATTATATAAAAATCTAAATTTTGTGAATAAACCACATATAAAGTGAAGAAATAAAACAAATGATAAAAATACTTGCAACCCACTACAAAAAGAGATTAATTTTCTTACCAGATAAATAACTTAATATATGAAGTGATTTCTTAAGTATATATGCTGCTGAAGTGAGCACTGAAGTGATTTCTTAAAAACCAGTAAGTAAAAGTCCAACAAACCCGTAAAAAAAATGGGCAATGAAACTGTTCAAATTCACATTAAAATAATAATATACTATTCATAACCTATCCATCTAGAAAACAACAAATTGCTTTATTACTCAGTGTTGGTGAGATGACCAGACAATGAGTATTCTTATAAATTGTTGGTAGAGTATAAATTGGTACATTCTTTCTACAGTGCAATCTGACAACATTCAACCAAATTTTAAAAAAGAAAAACATGCATGCTGTTTGACCTAGAGATGCAACTCTATTAACTTATCCTACAAATATCTTGCTATAAAAGAAAATTTTTAAAATAAATTAATGTAAGAATAAAATGTAATTTATGTAAGAATGTCCTTTGCACATTGTTGATCATAGGAAAAGATTAGAATCACATAAACATTACATTCATATAATGGAGTTCTATGTATTTAATAAGAATGAAGTAGGGGGTCAAGGCATATTGGTGGTATAGTATGGGCCTTCATTTCATCTGGTCTCTTGAATTTAGTTAGACAATTATCAAACCATTCTGAACACCCATGAATTCAGTCTGAGATGTAAGAAAAAGATATCTGGAACTCTACAAGCAGAAAAGCAGCTGCTTTTTGCAAGGTAGGAGGTGCGGAGATGTGAATCTGAGGGGAGTAATTGGACGATAAACAGAGGGGGGAAGGAGTCTCCATAAGCCAGCTACTGGAAATTATATAACCCTGGAGAGCAAAATCAGAACTCTTAGAAATTTGCTCCAGTGAGAGATATCCCTGTCTGAAAAGGGGTTCAGGGGATTAAAAGGGCAGAATTCTAGATAAGTCAGTGTGATCTCAGACCCCAGAAGTCACAGAACTAAGGGGGGTGCTTGAGCTGGTAGAGTGCCCAGCCAGGGAGCAGAGAAGAAACTCCTTACTGTCAATAAGCCCAGGAGGGGACTCTCACCTCTGGTCACCATAAACTGCTAGTCAGACCAACTGGGTGACCACTCTCTGCCTGGGCACTTTGCAAAGAACTGTAATGTTCAGACTGTCTGCCATCCCCTGGGAGGGGTGGAATGGGTACACCCACAAATGGGCAACAGCTCTCTGGGAGACAGCCTATAAAGGACAGCCATAAAGGAGCAATTATACACATGATCCTGTGACAGCTCTCAGTGCTAGGGTACTACAAAGGGCAGTAACATGGGACCTTTGGACTCCCCCCCCCCCCCAGTTGGATCACTGTGGGCCCACCACAGGTGTCTGTGGAGTTTGGCACAAACAAAAGTAAAGACCATGTATCCCAGAGGGTTTACTGAAGAAGGGGGACCATGATCTTTTGGATCTGGGGCTAGAAATTGGGGCATGGTCATTTTTATTTTGATCCTCTAAAGAGGCACAAAAAGCCATCAGGGAACAAAAGCCACACAGAGGACAGCTTACACTGAGCCCAGCCCACTGGTAAGGGGCAGTGAAATTCTGCCCAGGCAAAGACACCTGAGAAACAGCACTGCAGGCTCCTTGCCCAGAAGATCAACTGGGAAAACAGGTGCACGACTTGTTTATGGATCCCAAAAGATGGTAAAACTCAAGCACTTGGGGAAAATAGTATATAGAACTTGAGGATTTTTTCTCATGATTCGTTTATCTTTCAGTCTAAAATTTTCCATTTTTTTTCCCTTTTCAACTAGTTTATTTTATCAACTTTTTTTGTTTTAATTAACATATAATTTATTATTTGTTTCAGCATACAGGTCTGTGATTCATCAGTCTTACACAATTCACAGCACTCACCATAGCACATAGCCTCCCCAATGTCCATCCGCCAACCTCCCCATCCCTCCTACCCTCTCACCTCCAGCAACCCTCAGTTTGTTTCCCATCAACTCTGTTTTTAAGTCACTTTTTAACTTTTATTTTTTACATCTACATTCCATAGATTTTTGTCCTTTTTTCACTCTGTTAAATTTTAATTTTTTTTAAGATTTTATTCATTTGACAGACAGAAATCACAAGTAGGCGGAGAGGCAGGCAGAGAGAGAGAGGAGGAAGCAGGCTCCCCGCTGAGTGGAGAGCCCGATGCGGGGCTTGATCCCAAAACCCTGGGATCATGACCCGAGCCAAAGGCAGAGGCTTTAACCCACTGAGCCACCCAGGCGCCCCTCAATTTTAATTTTTGTATCTATTTAAGTTTTGCTTTCTTTGCAATTTTGAGATTTAGTGTTTTCTAACACATGGACCAAAGTTCACTCGGGAAGAAGTGGATCACTCTGCTTTGTCTACCCTGTGAGATTATATTCTCTTTTCCCCGCCCCCCCTTTTTAATTTTGTTTTGTTTTGTTTTTGTTTGCTCTTCTGAATGTTTCAGACTTGTATATTGTGTATTTTGCTTGGGTAGTGGTTGATATTTTTAATTCTGCTCGCTCGCTCATTCATTCTCCTCTGGACAAAATGACTAGAAGGAGAAATTTACAACAAAAGAAAGAACCAGAGGTAATGTTCTCTGCCACATATCTAATTGATATGGATTTAGGAAGATGTCAGAGATGGAAGTCAGGATAACAATTATAAGGCTAATAGCTGGGCTTGAAAAAGGCAAAAAAGACACTAGAGAATCTCTTAGTGCAGACATGAAATTGAATCAGACCAAAATTAAAAATGCTATAACTGAGATGCAATCTAAACTGGATACTCTAATAGCTAGGGTGAATGAGGCAAAAAAGAGAATAAATCATCTAGAAGACAGTCAAGGGAACGGAAGTTGAAGAAAAGAGAGAAGAACAACTAATAGCTCATGGGGAAAGGCTTCAAAAATCAATGATGCCATGAAATGTACCAATGTCAGAATTATTGGGATGCCTGAGGGTAAAGAAAGAGAAAGGGTAAGATGGTATATTTGAGCAAATCATAGCTGAGAACTTCCCTAATCAGAGGACGTTAACAAGCATTCATGTCCAAGAGGTAAAGAGGACCCCTCCCAAAATAAATAAAAATAGGGCAACACTCTGACATATAATATGAAGTTTGCAAATTTTAAAGAATAAGAGAAAATCCTGAAAGCAGCTTGAGAAAGAGGCTTCTTATCAACTGAAAAAGGAATAGCAGAGTAACATCAGACCTATCCACAGAATCTGGCAGGCCAGAAGGGGCTGGCAAAATATATTCAGGGTACTAAATAAGAAGAACACACAGTCAAGAATACTTTATCCAGTAAGGCTATCATTCAGAATGGAAGGAGGGATAAAGAGCTTCTACGGCAGACAGAAATGGAAAGAATACGTAACCACCAAGCCAGCTCCACAAGAAATATTAAGGAGCATCCTTTAAGTGAAGAGGGAGCCCAAGAATAACATAGACCAGAAAGTAACAGAGACAACCTACAGAAACAAGAACTTTACAGGAGATACAATGACCCTAAATTCATATCTTTCAATACTTACTCTGAATGTAAATAAGCTAAGTGCTCCAATCAAAAGACACAGGGCATCATATTGGATAAAAAATCAAGACCCATCCCTATGCTATCTACAAAAGACTCCTTTTAGACTTAAAGACACTTCCAGACTGAAAGTGAAGGTGGAAAATAATTTGCCATGCTAATGGACCTTAAAAGAAAGCTGAAGTAGCAATCCCCATATCAGACAAGTTAAATTTTAAATCAAAGACCATAGTAAGAAATGAGGAGGTACACTATATCATACTTAAAGGGTCTATCCAATAAGAAGATCTAAAAATTATAAATATTTATGCCCCAACATGGGTGCAGCCAATTATATAAACCAATTAATAATCAAAGTAAATAAACATATTGATAACAATATATTAATAGTAGGGGACTTCAACACCTCACTCACAGGAATGGACAGATCATCTAAGCAGATGATCAACAAAGAAATAAGATCTCTGAATGATACACTAGACCAGATGGACTTTACAGATGTACACGGAGTATTCTATCCTAAAACAACAGAATACTTATTCTTCTCAAGTGCACATGGAACTTTCTCCAGAATAGATCAAATACTGGTCACAAATCAGGTCTCAACCAATACCAATAGATTGGGATCATTCCCTACATATTTTCAGACCATAGTGCTTTGAAACAAACTTAGTTACAAGAGAAAATTTGGAAGGAATTCCAATACTTGGAGGTTAAAGAGCATCCTACTAAAGAATGAATGGTCATCCAGGAAATTAAAGAAGAATTTTAAAAATTCATGGGAACTAATAAGAATGAAAACATATCTGTTTAAAACCTTTGGGATACAACAAAGGTAGACTTAAGAGGGAAGTACATTGCAATACAAACCTCTCTCAAAAAATTAGAAAAATCTCAAATACACAGGCTACCCATACACCTAAAAGAGCTGAAGAAAGAACAGAAAACAGAGCCTAAAGCAAGTAGGAGAAGAGAAGTAATAAAGATTAGAAAATCAATGACATAGAAACCAGAAGAGCAATAGAACAGATAAACAAAACCAGATGCTGGTTCTTTGAAAGAATAAGATCAATAAACCTCTAGCCAGACTTATCAAAAAGAAAAGAAAAAGGACCCAAATGAAATCATGAATGAAAGGCAGGAGATCATGACCAACACCAAGGAAATAACAGATAATTTTAAGAACATCTTATGAACCCTCCTACACTATTGGTGGGAATGCAAACTGGTACAGCTACTCCAGAGTACGAAGCTTCCTCAGGAAGTTAAAAATAGAGCTATCCTATAACTCAGCAATTGCACTACTGGGTATTTACCCCAAAGCTACAGATCTAGTGAAAAGAAGGGGCACATGCACCCTAGTGTTCATAGCAGCAATATCCACAGTAGCCAAACTGTGAAAGGAGCCAAGATGTCCTTCAACAGATGAATGGATAAAGACGATGTGGTTCTTATATACAATGAAATATTACTCAGCCATCAGAAAGGGTAAATACCTACCATTTACATCAACGTGGATGGAACTTAAGGGTATTGCACTAAGTGAAATATGTCAGTCAGAGAAAGACAATTGTCATATGGTCTCACTCATATGTGGAATATAAGAAATACTGCAGAGGATCATAGGGGAAGGGAGGGAAAACTAAATGGGAAAAAATCAGAGAGGGATCAAACCATGAGAGGCTCTTAACTTTGGGAAACAAACTGAGGGTTGCAGAGGGTAACTGGGTGATGGGCATTAAGGAGGGCATGTGATGTAATGAGCACTGGATGTTATAAGCAACTGATGAATCATTGAACACAACATCTGAAACTAATAATGTTTTGGCTAATTGAATAAAAAAAAAAAGAATGAAGCACCCCCCCATGTGATTATATAGAAAGATTTATGATTTACTGCTCAATATAATAAATCAAAGTTCCAGATAGCATATATAACATGCAACTATTCATATACATATATGACTCTATATGTTATATATATAAATACATATGCTTTCATATGCACAAATTGTCTATGATTATACACATGTGAACTTGTAACCAAAGGTAACTCCTAGAAGTAGAAATAGATGACATGGAAAAACAACAGAAGGAAGACCTAATGTTTATGTTGTATAACTTTTTTCATATTTTGAATTTGATATTGTATTTATTAACTCTTAAAAAGTCAGTAGAATAATTTTAAAAATAGATAGAAAACTCAATTGGACTCAAGAAAACTTAAAAGTAAATTAATTAAAAGAAAATTGGGTGGTTATTCCAGGTATTTTAAAAAGTATCTGTATATTGTTCCATAAATGCAATTTATCTTGAGATAAAAATCTTGCTTGAGAATTCAGCATTGTTGATTACTTTTATGGGTAAGAATTTTTCATTATTGTTGATGATCAAATACAATGATGTTGATGTCCTAATGTTCAGAAGGCATAATTTAGTTTGGGGACAGTTCAACTTTTCTCTGCAGAATTCTCTGTGCAAATCTCGACATGAGTAGAATTGGTTTAAATGGCCAAGAGGCAAGGAAGCAACTTGATGGTCTCCACAAGTACTGTTACTGTGTAATGTTATATTTCATAGCATAGATTATATATTTAGAAGTTTAAATTCAGGGAAAAACAAATCAAAACCTCGGCAATCCTGGTTAATGAGAAGGAACCCATATCTGGTGAATTGATCAAATGTAAATTACAAGTCTAAGTCCATTTCTATTTCCATCATCATTAAAAAATCACATCATGTAAAAAAAAAATCATATCATGTAACTAAGAGATACACCATCACAGTCAAATCTCCCTCAACCCCACCCACCCAGATGTTTTCATTTAGTAACCAAGTAGTTAGAGTTAGAGCTAACATAATTCCCAGATTTGGAGAAAAATTCTCAAAGGTAGTTATTATTATTAATAACATTAATAATACTATTGGATTCTCTTCATCTGTTCATTTTTCTCTATTATCATAAATGAATTTTTAAAACACAATCTGAGGCACCAAAAACGACATACTACTTTGTAGAATTAGTGAAAAGCAACAGTTCCAACAGATGAAAAGGGAATGTCCAACAAATCGGAATGGACAAGCTGGTTTAAGCAAAAATAAGAATTGTCCCAATCTCATTCTTATCCTGGTGAATCTTAATTAGACTTATGGTAAGCTGTGTTACTGTTAATAAGGATTAATGTCATAGTGATAAGCAGAGCATACAAATCAATAAATGCTGCCATATCAATATATGAACAGAGACACAAATAGCCATTTCAGTTCTTAGCAGTGAACTCATTATAAAGTTAAATATTTGCTATGCTAAGGATTTGAAATACCTTGAGAAGCAGAGGGGTCATACTTATACTAAAGGACAGTGCAGTGAAACTTCACAGATAAATGTAACCCTTAAATGATTTACAAACTTGTCTTTGGCTTATTTTGCAACTCTGACACAGTTTGGAGTCTTGTCTGTAGGTATTTTGGGAGTAGAATGATGATTAGCCAATCAATATAATGAGTTTTTGTTAATTATTACTACAAATTGACTATTGAATTGTTTCCCTATCTGAGGGAATAGAATAGGCACTTGAGCTTATAGTATTTATTGAGGAAAAAGAAAAAGAAAACATAAAACAAGTATAAAGTAACATGTATCATTTAAGGTTAACTTTGAATTCAAGGAAAAAAGACCTAAAAAATAGTGACTTAAACAAGAGTGATATTTCCTTTAAAAAGAAACTAAATTCAGGCTGTGTGTTTCCTGTGATAGAAGGAATCCAGGAGTTTCCTGTTCTCTACTCAGTCATCCCTTCGATTTGATCCCGAATTTCTTGGTCTTGGACAAGTCCTGTTCAAAGTAGTAGATGGGGGGAAGAAGTGGAAGGGTATGCCTCTTCACTTTGAGGAAGTTCCTTGAAGTTAACATATACTACTTCTCCTCAAACCTCATTGAACTGCACGTAGTCACACGGTCATATAAAGCTGCAAAGAGTTTAGGAAATGTAACCTTCACCTGGTTAACAATGTAAATGAATAAAAATTGAAGACTCTTACTAAGGAACATGAGGAGAATGCATATCAGGAAATAGCAGCTTTATGTATATTTCATCAGTTTTTCCACTAACATCTTTTTTTATTGCAGGATCCAGCTTAGAATATAACATAGCATTTAACTGTCATGTCTCTTCAATCTCCTTGAATCAGTGACAGTTTCTTTTATTTGTTTGTAATGAATGTGAATACTTTCTTTTCTTTTTCTTTTTTATTTTTTTTAATTTAATTTTATTTTTTCAGTGTTCCAAGATTCATTGTTTATGCACCACCCCCAGTGCTCCATGCAATACGTAACCTCCTTAATACCCACTACCAGGCTCCCCCAATTCCCCACACCTCCCCTCCAAAACCCTCAGTTTGTTTCTCAGAGCCCACAGTCTCTCATGGTTTGTCTCCCCCTCTGAATTCCCCCTATTCACTTTTCCTTTCCTTCTCCTAATGTCCTCCATGTTATTCCTAATGCTCCACAAGTGAAACCATATGATAATTGACTCTACTTGACTTATTTTATTCAGCATAATCTCCTCCAGTCCCGTCCATGTTGATATAAAAGTTGGGTATTCATCCTTTCTGATAGAGGCATAATATTCCATTGTATATATGGACCATATCTTCTTTATCCATTCTTCTGTTGAGGGGCATCTTGTCTCTTTCCACAGTTTGATGATTGTGGCCATTGTTGCTATGAACATTGGGATACAAATGTCCCTTCTTTTCACTACATCTGTATCTTTGGGTAAATACCCAGTAGTGCAATTGCAGGGTCATAAGGTATCTCTATTTTTAATTTCTTAAGGAATCTCCACACTGTTTTCCAAAGCGGCTGCACTTGCATTCCCACCAACAGTGTTAGAGGATTCACCTTTCTCCACATCCTCTCCAACACATGTCGTTTACTCTCTTTTTAATTTTGGCCATTCTAACTGGTGTAAAGGGGTATCTCAATGTGTGTGTGTGTGTGTGTGTGTGTGTGTGTGTGTGTGTGTGTTTAAGATTTTTTTTACTTATTTGACAGAGAGAGAGAGAGAGAGAGATCACAAGTAGGCAGGCAGAGAGAGAGAGGGAGAAGCAGGCTCCCTGCTAAGCAGAGAGCCCAATGTGGGGCTCGATCCCAGGACCCTGAGATAATGACCTGAGCCAAAGGCAGAGGCTTACCCCACTGAGCCACCCAGGTTCCCCTCAATGTGGTTTTGATTTGAATCTCCCTGACGGCTAATGATGATGAACATTTTTTCATGTGTTTCTTAGCCATTTGTATGTCTTTTTTGGAGAAGTGTCTGTTCATGTCTTCTGCCCATTTTTTGATGTGATTATCTGTTTTTTGAGTATGAACTTGAATGCTTTTGAAGGGTACTTATTGGTCATGTTATTTTTTTAGAATGTCTTTCCATTTGATTTTTCTGGTGTTTTCTCTTGATTAAATTGGGGCTATGGATTTTTGTGATAACATCTAAGAGTTGAAGAGTCCTTCTAATTGCATCATATCTGGAAATACTCATTAAAATGGCTTATTCCTGGTGATGTTAATCTTGATCACTTGGTTGTGGCATTGTCTGCCAGATTGCTTCATTATAAAATTAACTAATTTTTCTTTCCATACTCTATTCTTTGCAAATGAGACTCTAAGTCCAGCTCACAGTAAAAGAGAGAAGAATTAAGCTCCACCTCCCGAAGGGAGGAGTATCAAATAATTTGTGAACATAGGTAAACTACCTCAGTTATTAATACATATTATCAGAAATTACGTTAAAGATATGCAAATTTCCTATCTCCCCTTCAAATTTCACTTACTAATTTTAGCTTTCATCAGTGGATCCTGCCTGAAGTAATAATTACTGTGTTGCTCTAGTGATGTTTTCTTTCTTTTTTTTTTTTAAAGATTTTTTATTTATTTGTCAGAGAGAGCGAGTGAGAGTGAGCACAGGCAGACAGAGTGGAAGGCAGAGTCAGATGGAGAAGCAGGCTCCCTGCAGAGCAAGGAGCCCGATATAGGACTCGATCCCAGGATGCTGGGATCATGACCTGAGCCGAAGGCAGCTGCTTAACCAACTGAGCCACCCAGGCGTCCCACTAGTGATGTTTTCTATTTCTGTTATTCCTTATACATTTATTTATTGAAATTCTTCTGGGAGGAAGGTTGTCACATAATAATTATTTAATTTTTATTTCATTATCAATTATTATTCAATCATCAATTTATATAAGTATATGTCCATGCATATTTGAGTTATAATCTAATGCTTTTTGTATTTATTCTGTTCAAATTATTGTTGCTCTAGCCACTGGAAGTTCTTTCATACTGAACCC
Source organism: Mustela nigripes (assembly GCF_022355385.1). Classification (NCBI taxonomy): domain Eukaryota; kingdom Metazoa; phylum Chordata; class Mammalia; order Carnivora; family Mustelidae; genus Mustela; species Mustela nigripes. The sequence continues at coordinate 59,859,313 of NC_081564.1, forward strand.
CATGTCCTTTTGATATAACCTCTCCTTTTATTTGTACTTCCTTATCTTCTGGAACTACTAGATGCTACAGAATTGTTTGCTGTTTTCTCTACCTAAACCCTAGAATCAAATATTTGTGGTAACTTTATTTAGAGAATGGCATTTTCAAACCAAGATCTGAACACTGGATGTACTTTTGCTACTTGGGTGGTACTGCTTCTAGTCTCTCAGTGGACAAAGATATGACATAGGTATGCCTACCAATCTATATATCCACACTCTAATCCAGCAAAGCAGGGTTCCCTATTTTCTTCTGTCCTTGCTTATTTGTAACTTCCATCCTGATAGTGACAAAACTGGTTCTTGTTATCAATAAATTATTTCTTTGTTTAGCCCTGGTAAATAGGTAAAATAATATCAAAATTACTAACCTATTCCTCTGTGAAAAGCAAATTTACCAATTGGAGTAGAGTGTTTTATATATATGGTTACTTTTTCATTTAGCCTTACAGTATCCAGTCAGAGCACTGTTTGCCAAACTGATTTAGTTCAGCTGTTTTCCCCCCCATCCTTTCAGTAAAGTAATGTCATATATTTGCAATTCAAATAGTCATTTGTCATAGTCCACACTCTATTCTAAGAACCCCCAACAATCTGGTGACTTGTTTTGTTTTGTTTTTCAATTTGTATACAGTAAATTTCACTGTTTGTGATGTACACTTCTAAGGGTTTTGACAAATATGTCAAGTCACAGTATGAAACAAAACTATTCCATCATCAAAAATCCCCTCTATTACTCTTTTGTAGTCAACCTGTTCACAGTCCAACCTGACAACCACTGGTCTGTCATCCATTCCTAAAGTTTTGCCACTTTCAGAACACCATATTAATGGAATCACACAATACATAGTCTTTTGAGTCTGGCTTCATTCACTGTGAAAAAAATATATGATTCCTCTGTTTTTGTGTGAATCAATAATTTGTTCTGTTTTATTGCTGACTAGTAGTCTATTGCATGGATATCTAATTTGGGTACTCACTCATCTGTTTATCGGAGTAGAGAGAGGTTCTCTAATTTTCTGAAAGGGATTATTTAGAATTGGTACTGCTTCCTTCTCAAATATTTGAAAGAACTCATCATCATCATTGAATCCAACTGGATCTTTTATTTTTTTAATATTTTTAGCTATAAATTCAATTTCTTTAATAGATATAGAATAAATCAGGTTAGTTATTTCTTCTATAGTGAGATTTGATAGTTTGTCTTTCAAAAAAGTAGCTCATTCATGTCAAATTTATGTTCATAATGTTGTGGCAGCATTCTCTCATTATCCTTTAATGTTTTGGGATCAGGAATGATGTTCCCTCTTTCCTAATATTGATAATCCATGTCTTATCTCAATTTTGTCCTAATAAACCTGGCAACAGAGTTCTTAGTTTTGATGATCTTATAAAAAAACAAGTTTTGGCATGTCACAGAATTTCTTTATTGATTTTCTCCTCTCTGCCTTATTGGTTTCTGTTTCATTTTATGTGCTTCCCTTCTTTCTGCTTCCTTTTTTTAATCATGTCTTACTTTCCCCAGTATTTCTAAAATAAGCATTTATTTTTCACAAGAGCTTAACTTTTGTTATTGTATCTTTGATATTAGTATGTTTCTCACTGCTTTTAATATTTTCTTATTCTAGTATCTTCTATCTCTTTGTTTCTTTTGCTAAGTCAGTTGTAATTCTTACTACTGCAATTTTGATGATTGAGTCTCAATTTCTGTTTAGTATTTTCTTTCTTTTGTGTTAGGATTTGGGCAATTTTATTACATTTTTTTTTTTCTATTTATTCCTATTAGGGTTTGTAGTACTTATTTAATTCACGGTTTGAAGTTGTTTTCCCTTTTGAAAATTCTCAGACATTTTGTCTTCAGATATTGCTTCTGCTCTCTCTCCTTTTCCTCTCATACAGAAATTGAGGATACATTATACTGGTACATTGTATATCTTGTGTACTATTATAATGTTATTTATTTACTTTATTTCTTGGCTTTATTTTGAATATTTATAGCTCATGTATCTTCTACTTCACTAATTCTCTATTCTGTTGCATCTAACTTCTCACTTATTCTATCATTTAGTTCCTACTTTTAGTTACTTGTATTTGTTTCAATTCTAAGATATCTATTTTGATCCTTTTTGTAGTCTTAATTTCTCTGAAAAATCCTTAGTCTATGCTTTTATTTTCTTGCATTTAGTAAGCATAATTATTTTAAAGTCATATCTAATAATTTCTCTATTAAAATGACTAAATTTCTCTCTATTATCTGTCTTCTTCTAGCTTTTGATAATACTGTTTCATCTCCTCAAGCAATTGATTATTTCTGAGTCAGATATTATTTATTAAAAAAGAGGTAATTTCAAAAATCAGTTAATAATATCTTCCTGTAGACACCCCCAAAATATATACATTTCTTTCTTTCTTTTTTTTTTCTTACAGAAAACTATCAATGTTGGTCAATGTGAATTAGATCAGAGATATTTTTCTAATCTGGATTTCAATTCCCAAAGGAGATTATCTCTGTCCTATATTGATTCTTACCACATAGACTACAGCTCCCTCAGTCCACAGTGTAAGGCCCTAATTATAGTTTTGAACCCCAGTCCCTTTAACTCATCAAATTTCTCTTTGGTTTCTCTGCCTTTCAGTTTCCTACTTTCAGTATTGATCAATACCTTAAGAAGTAGTAGCTTCAAACACTTCTTTCTCCTTGCTAACTTTCTTTGTCTCCTAGATCTTGGTCCTGCAATTTTTCAGTATTTTTACAGTTTCCCTGTGCCTTTAAATATATATCTAAAAAATATTTTGTCAAGACTTTATAATCCTCAGTGAAAACACTGATCCAAATTACTTACACCATCATTATTAGAAGCAGAATTTTACATATAGAACATTACAGATACATATTATTTTTCTTCCTGAAATGTTATTTGTTTATCTTTTATCATACAAGGTAACAGTCCAAGTATATCTCAATTCCTACCCTTTTCTACCATTGTAATCTCATATTAATATCACATGGAAATTTAGTTACAGAATTTTATGGAATAATTAACCCCCAAATTGCTATCTTTTAATTTTTTTTAAAGATTTTATTTATTTATTTGACAGAGAGAAATCACAAGTAGACAGAAAGGCAGTCAGAGAGAGAGGGGGAAGCAGGTTCCCTGCTGAGCAGAGAACCCGATGCGGGACTCGATCCCAGGACCCTGAGATCATGACCTGAGCTGAAGGCAGCGGCTTAACCCACTGAGCCACCCAGGCACCCCAACCAAATTGCTATTTTTATCAAAAATAAATTTTATATATTTTTTACCATTGTTTTCTGCAGCTTGTTTTTCCCTTACAGTTTTGGTTTTCTAGAATCTGACAATAATTCTTAGAATTACAGAGCTAAAGACAGGGAAAATTTGTGAATTTTTGTCTTCCTTTAGGTAACTTTATTTTACCCTTATACTTGATCAAATAACGTAGGGGGATGTGAGTGTCTAGGCTTACAGCTTTTCCTTTAACACTTCAACTATATATACACATATAGATACAAAATATATAATTTGCATTATAAATATATCTTTACTTTAACCTGCTTTTATTTTCTTCTTTGACTCTGAGGTTTTAAAGTGTGATTTGGCTATCAGTGTTTTGTTTTGTTTTGTTTGCATTATTCCATGTCACTTGGACATCCCTGTCAATTAGGCTACTCCTATCTTGAGGCATTTCTTCATAGTTTTCAAATATTATTCTTTTCTTCCCTTATAGATATGTATTAGATTAATTTTGATATTGAAATGTATATCCTTAACTTTTTTTCATATTTTTTATTTCTCTATTTCTACTTGATTCATTTTTATGGCATCCTTTCATCTTGTCTACTGTAACTTAATTTGAGATTTTCCTTGTCTACTTGATATTCATATTCCATCAACTGAATAAATACCTGGAAGCTTATATGTTGTGTTCTTCTAACCACCTATTCAGGGTTTTATTGTTGTTGTTGTTGTTTACATCTACTATAGTTTCTTTGAATTATAAGCTATCAAAGTGGTTATTTTTAAATTACTTTTGATTTATATATGTTCTTCTCTTTCTTACCACTCTGTGTATCTACCACATCTCATGCTTAGTTTTACTCATTTTAAATCCTTACAGAGTTATTCAGTTAGATCCTTTACTTCGCTACAAATTTTTCTTATAATTTTCTCTTTCAGTGTATCAGTTGTTTTTAGATATCTTTTGCTTCCTCTTTGTGAGTTTATGTATGCTCTTAAGCAAACCTTTAAGAATATCAGTTTCCTCTTATGAAGTCTGCCTGGACCATGGAATAAAATACACTGGCATAGCAAGAGGTCCTAGTTGAAAGACAGCATGGTACTGGCACAAAAACAGACACATAGATCAATGGAACAGAATAGAGAGCCCAGATAGACCCTCAACTCTACAGTCAACTAATCTTCGACAAAGCAGGAAAGAATGTCCAATGGAAAAAAGACAGCCTCTTCAATAAATGGTGCTGGGAAAATTGGACAGCCACAGGCAGAAAAATGAAATTGGACCATTTCCTTACACCACACACAAAAATAGACTCAAAATGGATGAAGGACCTCAATGTGCGAAAGGAATCCATCAAAATCCTTGAGGAGAACACAGGCAGCAACCTCTTCGACCTCTGCCGCAGCAACATCTTCCTTGGAACAACGCAAAAGGCAAGGGAAGCAAGGGAAAAAATGAACTATTGGGACTTCATCAAGATCAAAAGCTTTTGCACAGCAAAGGAAACAGTTAACAAAATCAAAAGACAACTGACAGAATGGGAGAAGATATTTGCAAACGACATATCAGATAAAGGACTAGTGTCCAGAATCTATAAAGAACTTAGCAAACTCAACACCCAGAGAACAAATAATCCAATCAAGAAATGGGCAGAGGACATGAGCAGACATTTCTGCAAAGAAGACATCCAGATGGCCAATAGACACAAGAAAAAGTGCTCCATATCACTCGGCATCAGGGAAATACAAATCAAAACCACAATGCGATATCACCTCACACCAGTCAAAATGGCTAAAATCAACAAGTCAGGAAATGACAGATGCTGGCGAGGATGCGGAGAAAGGGGAACCCTCCTACACTGTTGGTGGGAATGCAAGCTGGTGCAGCCACTCTGGAAAACAGCATGGAGGTTCCTCAAAATGTTGAAAATAGAACTGCCCTATGACCCAGCAATTGCACTACTGGGTATTTACCCTAAAGATACAAACGTCGTGATCCAAAGGGGCACGTGCACCCGAATGTTTATAGCAGCAATGTCCACAATAGCCAAACTATGGAAAGAACCTAGATGTCCATCAACAGATGAATGGATCAAGAACTGTGGTATACATACACACAGGAATACTATGCAGCCATCAAAAGAAATGAAATTTTGTCATTTGCGACAACATGGATGGAACTAGAGCGTATCATGCTTAGCGAAATAAGTCAAGCAGAGAAAGACAACTATCATATGATCTCCCTGATATGAGGAAGTGGTGATGCAACATGGGGGCTTAAGTGGGTACGAGAAGAATCAATGAAACAAGATGGGATTGGGAGGGAGACAAACCATAAGTGAATCTTAATCTCACAAAACAAACTGAGGGTTGCTGGGGGGAGGGGGTTTGGGAGAAGGGGGTGGGATTATGGACATTGGGGAGGGTATGTGCTTGGGTGAGTGCTGTGAAGTGTGTAAATCTGGTGATTCACAGACCTGTACCCCTGGGGATAAAAATATATGTTTATAAAAAATAAAAAATTAATAAAAAAAGGAAAAAAAAGAATACTGCAGAAAGGAATGAATATTATCATATGGATGCCTGCACTGGTGTTTCTTTACGATCAATTGATTCTCATTCTTACTAGAGAAACTCATCACATAAGGCATGGCTCTGATGCTCTATCCTTAAGTTCTGCCAGACATCATGAAATATTGTTAAACAGCTTTTCTTTTGGGGATCAACATACTTTGACTTGCTTAACCTGACTGCAACAACTATAGAATCTCCACCGCTGTTAGTTGTCTGTTAGGCCCCTCATATCAAAGGTCCCTCTGCCTTTTCCAGCATATAGGAAAAAGTTATAGCATGTATTTAGTATGCTATCTTTCAACTGGACTCATGAATCTAGGGTGGTTTTTTTTTTCTTTTTTTTTTTTAGAGAGGCAGGCACAGAGAAGAGGAAGCAGGCTCCCTGCTGAGCAGAGAGTCCTATGCGGGACTAGATCCCAGGACCCTGAGATCATGACCTGAGCTGAAGGCAGCGGCTTAACCCACTGAGCCACCCAGGCGCCCAATCTAGGGTGTTTTCTTATGCATAGCTTTACTCATTCCCATAAATTTCTAATCATATTGCATACTAAATCCTGCACTTCAGTGTTAATTATAAAATTGTGCCATTAGGCTTATTCAAAGTTTTGTGCAGTAAATATTTGTAAAATATCTGTCTGGTATTCAGTTTAGGGGCTGTACCTTAATTAATCTAACAAATTCTTAATAGACTAGTTGACAATTTCATCTTCCAGAAAGGTAAGGAACTGATAGGAAAACTATGTCTCTAGTCCTAATTACACATAGTACGGAGGAATAAGTTGTTGAAATGGAAATGATAGGGACCTTGGGAGAAAGTGATCAAGATATCTTTTAGAGCCTGATAGCCAAGAAAGAAATAAAGATTTTACCTTAGACTACAAAGACAAATTGCAAACTGTTCAAATAAATCAATAAATAAGGATATGTTTACATATCTTTAGTTTAAAAACAAAACAAAATTCAAGGGATTCCTGGGTGGCTCAGTTGGTTAAGCATCTGCCCTCAGCTGAGGTCATGATGCCGGGGTCCTGGCATCAAGCCCCATCTCAGACTCCCTGCTCCACAGGGAGTCTGCTTTCCCCTCTGCCTCCCTACCCCCACCCTCCCTCTCATGCTTGTGTACTCTCTCTCTCTCTTCTCTCAAATTAATTAATTAATTTGTTACTCAAAAGAGTAACAGAATTCTCATGAGTAGATTTGTGATTATTCTACTAAATAGTATGGAAGACCTGTTTTTAAAACCATACTGGCAAAAAGAATAAATTGGAAGTAGCCTATGAGATAAGTGAAGTTTTACTGGCAAAAGTTAAGATTTTTAAAGATCATGTGCTCCACAGAGCAACAAGATAATTTTATAAGAGGGTAACATATTTCTGTCTGATATGCGCAGATATGTATCTCAATGTTATCCTAAATGTGCATTAAGTGATGCTGAGAAAGATTATTAAGTTTGAAATGAGATAATTTGGGCTAAAAATTCTTGGATCTCTAAAACTTGATCCTAGATATATGTAAAGAAAGTAAACATTAAAAAATGATCAACAATAAAAAAGACACATAATATGAAGTTGATCAGAAATAAAAAATAAATTTTATTGTACAAGGGTGAGATTTCACTGATTCTTTTTCTATTATTTTTTTCCTTTTTTAAAAGATTTTATTTATTTATTTGACAGAGAGAGATCACAAGTAGGCAGAGAGGCAGGCAGAGAGAGAGGGGGAAGGAGGCCTCCTGTTGAACAGAGAGTCCAATGTAGGGCTCGATCCCAGGACCGTGAGATCATGACCTGAGCTGAAGGTGGCTCATGACTGAGCCCCCCAGGTACCCCAGATCCTTTTTCTTTCTTTCTTTCTTTTTAAGATTTTACTTATTTATTTGACAGACAGAGATCACAAGTAGGCAGAGAGGCAGGCAAAGAGGGGGAAGCAGAGCTCTATGCGGGGCTCAACCCCAGGACTCTGGGAGCATGACCTGAGCCTGAGGCAGAGGCTTTAATCCACTGAGCCACCCAGATGCCCCCCTTATTCTAAATATAATTTTAAAAATCATTTTTTAAAGCCTATCTGTCTAAACTTTATCTTATTTTGATGTCATTCTTGATCGTTTTTGCCTTTGATTTACATATGAATTGGATTTTATTTTTGATCCAGTACATTTATTGAAAAATGATCAATTCACCTCTAGGTAGATATTAATTTATACTTGATTATTCACAATTCATGTGTTTTGGTTAAATTCTTTTGAAAATTTCTTTTATGGAAAGTTTCAGTGCTGAGAGCTAATGTGACCACTTATAGAACACAAATGCTTTACTTCTGCTTGATAGCTTTAATCTAATAGAGCTTTGATGCTTGTCAATCATTCCTTTTAGCATTAACTCTTCTTTTCCATTTTCATTTTCTTCTAATACAATGAATGCCAAGATTTTTAAGATGTTGTGTGTTTATGACTATAACTATGTTTTTCAGACATTACCAAATTCTATTTGGTCATATACTTGAGGAACACTCACAATGTGGCACCAAAGACAAAAAAGATGCATTTGGTTTTTCAGTGTATTAGAGAAAGAGAAATGTGCAGAAGCCTATTCTATAGCTATTGTTGATTGGGCTCTCACTATTTAGGATTACTCTAAGGAGATGCTTCGTCATTTGTTGGGTGATCTGGCTAGAGTTTATTTGAAATATCTTTATGAGCAGAATCTTTATCTAGTCGGCCACCACATTTCAGATCCTGGGAAAGGCAAACTGAAGAAGAGGTGTATTTCATTAATGATTCCTGTTTATAAACTATGAAATAAAGTCTCTTTTGATGTCATCTTTTACCAGTTTTTTTCTGGAAACTTCTATAAGTCAAGGATTTAAAGAGGCAAGTTAGGCTTCATGCATGACAAGATTCTTTCTCTCTTGCCTGATTAAAATGAGAGAAAGAGAGAACCCCGAGAGTATTTTTAATACATTTTCCCCTGACACTGCATAAATCTAGGAACATTTATATGCTAATCAAATCAAAATAGGAATTATTAGTGACTGGAGAGCCCCAACATGGCTGTTATTTTCCCATCAACATATGATAACAGCTCTGACGCTGAATTAAGGAGCTGAATATTATATAAGCCCCAAAAGGTTATAGTACATGACAGGTTTAAGCAATATTAAAACTAGAAACACTGCCCCACCTATTACATATTTATTCGGTATTACAAATTGTAAATATTTAAAAATACACAAAGATACAGTGTGAGTAAATTCTTAATGTTTAATGAAATTATTCATGATATACAAAGAGTCAAATAACTCAACAAATACCATGAAGGTTAATGCATGCGAATGAATCTGAAGAGTCCAGCAACAAGACTAACACACTGTGTCCTTTCCTAAGATGATCATAAAATGGAATTAAAGTAACCTAATTTTCATGGTTAAAAAATACCTCTGGGGATAAAAAGAAGGAACTTTCACTGAAGACCTACTATCAGCTAATCAAGATCCAGTGTCAGGTGTCCATCCTACGCTGGAATCCATTGATTCTTTGTACTGTTCACATTTTAATAACTTTTAAAGAGAGAAACCTGGTACCTTCTTAAAATCAATATATTTAGCTTGTCTTTGGGCAGTTTATTTTATTGCCTCTTAAGAGGTCAGTTGCTGGTTGGGAAGATCTATCATATATAATCTCAGATGAGCTAATAATGAGAAATTCAAGAAAAAGCCAACAAAAAGAGCTGGTGTAATGGGCTCAGTGGGGACATTTTTATTTTGATTTCCAGGGTTTCTAGCGTTCTTATTTATAAGGATCACAAATCATAATATAGCAAGTCTAAGTTTACACTTCCCATTTTTAATGCTGCAATGCCCACACACAAGAAAAACCTTATCTGCAACGAATGGGTAAGAAGAGTTTCCTTGGCAGACTCAATTTGCATCTACATTCAAAATGCCATTTTCAAGTTCCTACCCTAAGTAGCAATAGCGAAATTGCTCCAATGTTTACAGAGCCTTAAGGAACTAAGACAGACAAGACAATTGTGAATAAGTTTCAGCTCATGTCCTCTGAAAATTCCAATATTTATAACACAAGATGAAAATTATTGGAAAAAGTATTGGTTGAAAACAGAATGTTATAGCTATCCCCAGATAGTTTAATTGCTAGAATATCATCTTTTCAATATTTATCCATATATCCATCTGTGCATTCTGACTATATGTACATATCTATATATATGTATATAAGTAGATATATACATATAAAATTTTTATTTTTAATTGAATAAAACCCTAAAGTTTATGTAAAACTCCATTTTCTAGAATCAAAACAGTCATGTTGGATTTGCATGTGTTTTTCATATTTTCTAAAATGCATCTCTGATCATTCAATTAGGTATATTTTGTTTTCAATGTAATAAAATCAATATTTTTTTAAAGATTTTATTTATTTATCTGACAGAAATCACAAGTAGATGGAGAGGCAGGCAGAGACAGAGAGAGAGGGAAGCAGGCTCCCTGCTGAGCAGAGAGCCCCATGCGGGACTCGATCCCAGGACCCTGAGATCATGACCTGAGCCGAAGGCAGCGGCTTAACCCACTGAGCCACCCAGGCGCCCAAAATCAATATATTTTAAAAGAAACAATATTTGTAAGCAAAATCCTCACTTAATTGGAGAATAAGTTTAATTTTTGAATGCTAATCAGATAGAAATTACTTAGCTTTCATCAAATGGGTAAGATTTTATGAATCTTTTAAGACACAGTTTTCTTATTTAAAAGGAAGACAGAGACTTGGTTTCTGATATACAAAGTAGAGGTAGCAATACTACCTCACTTACAGACTTGCATTATCTAAATTACTAACAAGCACAGGGCCTGGTTTCTAAAAACAATGCAATAGATTGTTAATTACATGTGCTAATACTTTGGTAATGGTCAATACCTTTATTTAAAAATGGATTGTGAAAATTGGTCATATTGCTTGTGGACTTAGCAGCAGGAAGTTAGCTCCACAATGCCACGTAGAACGGAATAAGTAGTCATAAAGATCATTTTTTTAATCCTCGAACTTTTCTTCAATCCTGAATATTTAAACAAAAATTATTCTGTACAGTTAGATGAATACTTGGAATAAAGTTTTCTAAATGTTGCAAAGAATAATCCTGTCATGTTACAAATGTTGTCTGTACTGTTCCCTACTATACTTCAATATCTTGCAGAATCTGAGATACAAAGGAAGTACTGAAATATATTTGTGGTATAAATTAATTGACTAGAGAATTTTTATTCAAGGGTTACTCAACCAAGGATGTGTTCTGTTTTTACTTAATATTCAGAGTATACATCAGAATGAGATTAAAGTCCAATCTTTTGTGGGTCTCATACATAAACAAGAAGAATGATTAAAAGCTTCCAATGGGGCCAGCAACACCTATTAAATACATTTCTGAAAAAGTTAGCCCAGCATTCAAAGTTCTTCACAATTTCTTTTGCTAAATTTTTAATCCTTATCTCCTACCACTGTACCACAACCAATGCATACCATTTTATCAGACTAACATTCATTTCCTCTGTGACTTCAGCCATGTTTTACTTAGTACGCAGAACACCCTTCTTAATTCATGTATATAGAAAAATTGCTTCCATAATTCAAAGTCCAGATAAAATATCATTAGTACTGTGAAGACTTTCTAAGTTCCTGCTGAACATTAATCACTCCCTCTTCTGTAATCCCATAGTCATTTTACCTATATCTAATGTATTTATTATTATATTTTATTATACATAGTTTTATTTGTAATGGGACATAGCCATACACTTCTTTAAGGTAGTATTTTTGTTGATATGTTCATGTTTGCACAATCTGCACTTAACATATACACTGCTATTTAATTTCAGCTAATAAAATTTTTGATTCACTGAATTAGATTCAGAAAGAGGAAGCAAGTAGAAGAGAATGGAAAATGAAGTAATACCTCGACATCTTACAATTCTAAATACTCAACTAAAATTCTGGTTGCTTGCAGGATGATTCAAATTCAACCTTTTTCAATTAAATTGTGAGTTTTAGTGGGTAAATAATCACTCTATCATAATTTTCTGCAAAAATGTGATGGGATTGAAATGTAAATCGGGGCATCCATCACACTTCCTGCTGTTGAGGGCAAAATATCCTGCACCTCTGGATTTCTCAGATTAATGGATATGTCCTTGTTGTCTTTCTCCTTACCGAAGAAAAGTGTACCTTTGCTCTGAAGAATATTCTCAGCAATTGCAAGTCATTAAAATTAAAAATAGTGATGAAAGAAATGAGCAGAAATAAACAATGAGCAATTCACACACTAAAAACAGTGACATAAGGTGGAGAATAATGGAAATGAAAAAAATATATATATAATGATGACTGGTTGACAGATTGCTGTCGTTTTACTCTCTGGGGTTTTGTCACAACCTTCAGTAGGGAGATAACATTGAACATCTGGTGGACAACCAGTGCGGAACCTCAATGAAGCTGAGCGTGTGCAACAGAAGAGGAATGAGCTTGGGGCTGTGGCTCATCTCATACATATATAAGAAAATAAAATGAGTCAAGATAGTATTAAATAATAACAGGTGCCTTCTAGGAAAACATTTGAATCATGAAATACAGATCTTTCTCTGGTACCAAATAGTACAAAAGCCAACTGAAAAATGTTACTCTCATTTTTTGTCATGTTCTAGCTATCAGATTTGGGCAACATTTAACTTCAGTAAGTCTTAGTTTTCTCACCTACAAAATATGGAAAATAATAATTCTCAATATAGTAACTTCTACTATTATATCAAATGACATGATATCATTGCCCGTGTTTTGCAAACTACTAAATGAAGATAAGATAACCAGTGCTTTTTTTCTTATAATTATGTTATCACCCACTGCTTTGCTTGGATTTATATATTTATGTATTTTGATATTTAAAAACTAGTCTCCCGGGGAGGAGTCAAGATGGCGGAGAAGTAGCAGGCTGAGACTACTTCAGCTAGCCGGAGATCAGCTAGATAGCTTATCTAAAGATTGCAAACACCTGAAAATCCATCGGCATATCGAAGAGAAGAAGAACAGCAATTCTGGAAACAGAAAAACAACCACTTTCTGAAAGGTAGGACCACTGGAGAAGTGAATCCAAAGCGACGGGAAGATAGACCCCGGGGGGAGGAGCCGGCTCCCGGCAAGTGGCGGAGCAACGGCGCACAAAATCAGGACTTTTAAAAGTCTGTTCTGCTGAGGGACATCGCTCCAGAGGCTAAACCGGGGCGAAGCCCACGCAGGGTCAGCGTGGCCTCAGGTCCCGCAGGGTCACAGAAGGATCGGGGTGTCTGAGCGTCGCAGAGCTTGCGGGTATTGGAATGGAAAAGCCGGCTACAGAGACAGAGCCGACAGTAAGCTCACAGCTTGGTGTTACCTTGAACCGGTCGCAGGCTCGGTGAGCTTGGAGCGTGGCCGGAGGTCAGGCAGACGGGAATAACTGGGCGCTGTTCTCTGAGGGCGCACTGAGGAGTGGGGCCCTGGGCTCTCAGCTCCTCCGGGCCGGAGACCAGGAGGCCGCCATTTGTATTCCCGTCCTCTGGAACTCTACAGAAAGCGCTCAGGGAACAAAAGCTCCTGAAAGCAAACCCGAGCGGATTACTCACCCCCGCCCCGGGTAAGGGTGGTGCAATTCCGCCTGGGGCAAAGACACTTGAGAATCACTACAACAGGCCCCTCCCCCAGAAGATCAACAAGAAATCCAGCCGAGACCAAGTTCACCTACCAAGGAGTGCGGTTTCAATACCAAGGAGAGCAGCAGAATTCCAGAGGAGGAGAAAGCAAAGCATGGAACTCATGGCTTTTACCCTGTGATTTTTTTTTAGTCTTGCAGTTAATTTAATTTTTTTCTTTTTCATTTTTTGTTTTTTTTCTCACCTTCTGGTAAATTTTTTAACTTTTACCTTTTTCTTTTTTAACGTTTTTTAACTAGTTTATCCAATATATATATTTTTTCTTTTTTATATTTTTCTTATTTGTTTTCTTTTTTTAAATTCTTTTCTTTTCTTTTTTTACTTTTTTCTTTTTTTTTTTCTTTCTTCCTTTTTGAACCTCTTTTTATCCCCTTTATCCCCCCTCATGATTTGGGATCTCTTCTAATTTGGTTAAAGCATATTTTCCTGGGGTTGTTGCCACCCTTTTAGTTATTTTACTTGCTCCTTCATATACTCTTATCTGGACAAAATGACAAGACGGAAAAATTCAACACAAAAAAAAAGAACAAGAGACAGTACCGAAGGCTAGGGACCTAATCAATACAGACATTGGTAATATGTCAGAACTAGAGTTCAGAATGACAATTCTCAAGGTTCTAGCCGGGCTCGAAAAAGGCATGGAAGATATTAGAGAAACCCTCTCGAGAGATATAAAAGCCCTTTCTGGAGAAAAAAAAGAACTAAAATCTAACCAAGTTGAAATCAAAAAAGCTATTAATGAGGTGCAATCAAAAATGGAGGATCTCACTGCTAGGATAAATGAGGCAGAAGAAAGAATTAGTGATATAGAAGACCAAATGACAGAGAATAAAGAAGCTGAGCAAAAGAGGGACAAACAGCTACTGGACCATGAGGGGAGAATTCGAGAGATAAGGGACACCATAAGACGAAACAATATTAGAATAATTGGGATTCCAGAAGAAGAAGAAAGAGAGAGGGAGCAGAAGGTATACTGGAGAGAATTATTGGGGAGAACTTCCCCAATATGGCAAAGGGAATGAGCATCAAAATTCAGGAGGTTCAGAGAACGCCCCTCAAAATCAATAAGAATAGGCCCACACCCCGTCACCTAATAGTAAAATTTACAAGTCTCAGTGACAAAGAGAAAATCCTGAAAGCAGCCCGGGAAAAGAAGTCTGTAACATACAATGGTAAAAATATTAGATTGGCAGCTGACTTATCCACAGAGACCTGGCAGGCCAGAAAGAGCTGGCATGATATTTTCAGAGCACTAAACGAGAAAAACATGCAGCCAAGAATACTATATCCAGCTAGGCTATCATTGAAAATAGAAGGAGAGATTAAAAGCTTCCAGGACAAACAACAACTGAAAGAATTTGCAAATACCAAACCAGCTCTACAGGAAATATTGAAAGGGGTCCTCTAAGCAAAGAGAGAGCCTACAAGTGGTAGATCAGAAAGGAACAGAGACCATATACAGTAACAGTCACCTTACAGGAAATACAATGGCACTAAATTCATATCTCTCAATAGTTACCCTGAATGTTAATGGGCTAAATGCCCCTGTCAAAAGACACAGGGTATCAGAATGGATAAAAAAACAAAACCCATCTATATGTTGCCTCCAAGAAACACATTTTAAGCCCGAAGACACCTCCAGATTTAAAGTGAGGGGGTGGAAAAGAATTTACCATGCTAATGGATATCAGAAGAAAGCAGGAGTGGCAATCCTTATATCAGATCAATTAGATTTTAAGCCAAAGACTATAATAAGAGATGAGGAAGGACACTATATCATACTCAAAGGGTCTGTCCAACAAGAAGATTTAACAATTTTAAATATCTATGCCCCCAACATGGGAGCAGCCAACTATATAAACCAATTAATAACAAAATCAAAGAAACACATCAACAATAATACAATAATAGTAGGGGACTTTGACACTCCCCTCACTGAAATGGACAGATAATCCAAGCAAAAGATCAGCAAGGAAATAAAGGCCTTAAACAACACACTGGACCAGATGGACATCACAGATATATTCAGAACATTTCATCCCAAAGCAACAGAATACACATTCTTCTCTAGTGCACATGGAACATTCTCCAGAATAGATCACATCCTCAGTCCTAAATCAGGACTCAACCGGTATCAAAAGTTTGGGATCATTCCCTGCATATTTTCAGACCACAATGCTCTAAAGTTAGAACTCAACCACAAAAGGAAGTTTGAAAAGAACCCAAATACATGGAGACTAAACAGCATCCTTCTAAAGAATGAATGGGTCAACCGGGAAATTAAAGAAGAATTGAAAAAAATCATGGAAACAAATGACAATGAAAATACAACGGTTCAAAATCTGTGGGACACAACAAAGGCAGTCCTGAGAGGAAAATATATAGCGGTACAAGCCTTTCTCAAAAAACAAGAAAGGTCTCAGGTACACAACCTAACCCTACACCTAAAGGAGCTGGAGAAAGAACAAGAAAGAAACCCTAAGCCCAGCAGGAGAAGAGAAATCATAAAGATCAGAGCAGAAATCAATGAAATAGAAACCAAAAAAACAATAGAACAAATCAACGAAACTAGGAGCTGGTTCTTTGAAAGAATTAATAAAATTGGTAAACCCCTGGACAGATTTATCAAAAAGAAAAGAGAAAGGACCCAAATAAATAAAATCATGAATGAAAGAGGAGAGATCAAAACTAACACCAAAGAAATACAAACTATTATAAGAACATACTATGAGCAACTCTACGCCAATAAATTTGACAATCTGGAAGAAATGGATGCATTCCTAGAACATATAAACTACCACAACTGAACCAGGAAGAAGTAGAAAGCCTGAACAGACCCATAACCAGTAAGGAGATTGAAACAGTCATTAAAAATCTCCAAACAAACAAAAGCCCAGGGCCAGACGGCTTCCCGGGGGAATTCTACCAAACATTTAAAGAAGAACTAATTCCTATTCTCCTGAAACTGTTCCAAAAAATAGAAATGGAAGGAAAACTTCCAAACTCATTTTATGAGGCCAGCATCACCTTGATCCCAAAACCAGACAAGGATCCCATCAAAAAAGAGAGCTATAGACCAATATCCTTGATGAGAAGTGGGTGGGATTATGGACATTGGGGAGGGTATGTGCTTTGGTGAGTGCTGTGAAGTGTGTAAACCTGGTGATTCACAGACCTGTACCCCTGGGGATAAAAATATATGTTTATAAAATATAAAAAATTAAAAAAAAAGAGTTAATAAAAACAACAACAACAACAAAAACTAGTCTCCCATATTAAACATTCTTCAAGTTATTTAGTGGCCTTAGCTGTCTTTCCATCAGCAACTTCACTAGATGTTGCTGTTTTACTCCAGGTTTTAGTGACAGATTTTTCTTTTCCCTTCTAGCTGCCATTACCTATTATCAGTTGTGTCCTAGTAAATATTTAATAACTGACTTCTCTGTCTCTTGGGGGAAAACACTGATTTGTAACATTTCATAATTTCTTTGGTGTAAACCCTCCAACTATGGATGACTTAAGGCTACCAAGATGACATCATGCTGCAGAGATGGAAGACTTGTGCACAATCATTTCTCACCAGCTGGTAAGAGGTACTCTAACACACCACTGCCTCATACTCAGTATAAACTAATTTTTCCTAAGACTTGATGAAAAATTGGGAACTTATCTAATTTCTTTCTCAACTTGCTGTCTCTGAAACAAATTCTTTCAGGTTTTTACTAAAAAATGCTGAAAAATAACTGAAAACTAGTGAGAATAATAAATAATTCAATATAATATATGATATATATCAATATAATAAGTACCAATTTCCAAAAACCTTGAAGACAGTTGTGTCTGAGTTTAATTCAAACAGAAATTAAAACGGGCTAAATTTTGCTGAGTTACCTGGAGTTATATGTTTCACTGAGTCCCCCCAATGGATAAAGACCCTACTGTTTTTGTTGTCTTGGTGACTGTGTATTTCTACCCATCCCAATTAAAGCAATCTGCCTAATGAGAAATCTGTTTCCAGGCCAAAACAGGAAACTAAGCCTCGTATTGGCACTGAGTTCAAAAGGTTCAATAGGACCAATGTTTGACCTCTGTTTGACCTCTCAGCAGTTTCCACTGACAAAGCCTCAAGAAACACAATCTAGAGAGAGGGGCAGCCTTCTCACAAAGGAAATGCCCTCCTGTGTGAGGACAGTGATGAGCCTCATCTCCAAGCCATTCTCATGTATGGTTCGTTCTGTTTTCTACTTAGTAACTCCCTAACACAACTTAACCTGCCTTCCAGGTAAAGAAGAGAGTTTCCTATACAGACTCCAAATATTTCTACTCCAGAATTTAGGTGACTGATGTTGGCTTTTGGTAGAATTTTTCACCTTTATTATGGTCTCTTTTTACTATAATTCCTGGGATTTTTCTGTCATTCCTATTGCACTTCTTTTTGCTCAATTTTCTTTTGAAACTTAAAGAAACATTTTCTCATGAAACATATTCAAAAGCCAGTTATTATAAGATTGACTCCAGCCTGGGTATATTCCCTCCAGTGCCTTCTTTGGCAGATATGATCACTTTTGTAGTTCTTTGCATCACATTTTCCCTAGGAAACACGGAATAGATGCCAATACCTTAAATTCTTAAAGATACTGACTCTTTAGGAAAGACCCAATATGATTGTTTTTCCTTTATTTTCAGGACAGATATGAATGGTACAATATACATCTAGTGAGTAGCCAGAACTTTCTTATCTATTTCTTGAGTTCCTTTCCTTTTCCAAGCTGAGCAATTCCAACTCTCCCACCATGTACTCCTCTTAGAGGCAGGTAAACATCATCACATTAGATGCAACAGGAGCCACACTAGACTACATTTCCCCCCACAAGAGCAATTGAAAATTTGTTTTATGCAAATAGCATCTTGTGTTCAGGACTAAATGGTAAATACATTGTTAGTTCAGACTCTAGAGAGTGGAGCACAGAAATGGCACACCTTCTCCTGATCCCCAAAGACTAAATGGAGATAGACTTTATGGAGGTAATTTTGCTCCAAGAAAGCCCTTCTGGCTCACTTTCCACAGAATAGCAACTGGAGATGAATCACAAGCCAGCTTTGCCAAGAACACAACAGATCACATCCTCTTTTTTATATTTCTGAAATGAAGCTAACAACCTTGATGTAGACTGCAAAAATCTTAATGGATACAACTTTTTATACATAAGTATCAAATATTCCACTGAATTTACCCATCTCCCATTGAGAGACATGGGAGATTTGAGTTTCTTTGAACAACCAAAAATGAATGTGGCAATTAAAGCTGCCAACTTTTTTTTTAACTCCTTGTGGTCTGGTTCTTAATCCAGATAATATAAAAGTTAAGGCGAAGATTTTATATAACTTTTCCTTCCAACTTACACTTTTATGATTTTGCTTTAATCATTCAGTATTTAAGCATTTATCATGTCTAATATATTTTTAAATTTTGGAACACTGAAGCTTTATGTTCACATATGTTTTCTCACTGGATCCTTGCAATAAACCCTGTGAGGAGACTTGGGTAGGTACTAATATGGCTACTATTTAAACACAAGAAGGAGCCCAGAATCAAAAGCCACCAACGCTGAATTCACATTCTAAGCTTCTTTCAAACTATATAGTTCAAACTATAACTTGATTTTAGATGTTTATTTCTCTTTCTCTCATATTGGTTTTGCTGACCAACCTCATATGGGAGGTTGTTTTTAAGCTATCTGGTACTGACTTAATTATTCTACATGAAATTTTGCACATTCATTTGACTTTAACTTTGAAGCAATCCCATTTTTTGAATGCTGCTAAAATCATCCACAATACACACTTTAAATTAAGGGTGCCCAGAAGATCGTGAAAGCTGATGAGCTTTTAGAGAAACCTGGGAGACGTGTAGCCATAAAAGCAGTATTAGGGGGATATGTTTCTTGACCTAGAGTATGGGGAAAAACAAGAAAAGGAGAATGGTGTGTTTTCTATCCACTATAGTCATAAGATGCAATGCCTATTCCCTCTATAGAGTGTTAAGAAAAAGATTGATATTTACATTTAAAATATTTATCTACTCAATAATCAGAGCAAGAGAAATTAAAACATCAATAAAATAATATTTGTACCTTTCAAACTGATGATCTTCAGAGAAAAGCACTATGTCTATTATCACTCAGGCTGTGAAGAAAATTTATACACTAAAGAATCACCTATTTATTGATACAGGTGAAAATTCTGGCAAGAAAACAAGTTCTACCTAGTAATATATAGTAAATTTTCAATAAATAATTTCTGATTGATTAATTATAGTACATTCCTACTCAATTAGTCATCTCAGAAATATTTGTTGACTGTATGTACTTGGAAGGATGATGTACACTCAAAACATCAAATAAATATACAAGGCAATAAATAATAATTACACATGCATGATATGGGTAATAGTATTCTACATTTTTAGAAGAGAAAAAAAAAATACACAAGGACAAGTGGCCAGAACAGGCCTTTCTGTCTGAATGATATTTGCTTTGTTTTGTATGAGGGACAAAAGTACAGAGAGAAATGAAGAGGTAATTCCAGGTTTAACACAGCTACTGGGGAAGGAATGTGGGAATATTTGAGATACACTGTATAGTTAATTTGAGTAAATGGAGCAGTTGAATATCATGATGGCAAGGAGATAAAGAACTTTTCTTTCAAACTTACTTATGCCATCATTATCCAACCTCTAATGTATTATTGATGAGATTTTAAAAATCCATGATAAAAACACAAGCACCTAGATTCTTCTAGTTTAGTTTATTTAAATCATGACCTTAAGTAGTTTCATAAGTGGAAAACTAATTCATTTTATTTTCAGTAGTTGAATCTTATGTTGCAAATTACTGAGTGCCTTTTCTTTTCATCTATTCTTAAACTAAAAATATATATGTGGCAAGGATTGCAGTGAGGAGCTATTTGAATGGCCAGTTATTCCTGAAGGAGCTCAATGAGTTCAAAGTGACTATTGCCATAATATATCATTTTTGTTTATATTTACTTTCTGCCTCGGACTTGATTGTATTTAAATGCTTTTCATATCTAAGGTATGTGCCTCAATACTCCCTCAAATATACTTCAGATTATGCAATAAAATTAAATCCAGCTGCCCCACAGAATGAAGCTTAGCGTTAGAGAGAGTACTAAGGCTCTTAGTGCTAAGGGTATTTCTGCCCCCTGGAAAAATGAGGATATTTAGAGCCATGCATTCTTCCCTGAAATGCTACTGTCCTAATTATCCATGAAAAGCTTTTTCATTCCAAGATACAGAAATTTAAAAAAAATACAGCTAAATTTGTAATTTGTTTTGTTTTCTTATATTTTCTGAATCCTCCAAATGACCATACTCACAAAGAAAATAAGAGTAGAAGCTATAATGTGTATAAAATAAACCTATTCTTTAAACTCCCAGGTATAGTACATTTTAAATTATCCACAAACCCAATCCACTGTCATTTTTCATGAATTTCAAATGCTTCCAGCTTGGTTACTAGCAGCTTTTATATAATCTCTACTCCTAGATCATTTCTTATCATCTGTCTATGGAAACAGTATTCTTCAAGAGAAGAGTGATCTCCTCCACCTACAGCCAAAGGCTTTTTGACACCAGGATTTCTTATAATATCTTTCCTTCTTAGAAATTCTTTTTTTCGGGGCCCCTGGGTTGGGCCGCTGCCATTGGCTCGGGTCGTGATCTCGGAGTCCTGGGATCGAGTCCCGTATTGGGCTCTCTGCTCAGCAGGGAGCCTGCTTCCCCCTCTCTCTCTCTCTGCCTGCCTCTCTGTCTACTTGTGGTTTCTCTCTGTCAAATAAATAAATAAAATCTTTAAAAAAAAAAAAAAAGAAATTCTTTTTTTCCTCTTTATTTTGGTAGGAACCCTGCACTTTCAATTCAGAGACCTCTCTAGTTTGCTGCATCCAATATTGATAGAATCTATTGTTATAGATACACAGCTCTTCAGGAATATATGAAAACAATGTAGTAGTTTCAACTTTGCATATTATTGCATTTTATCTATAATTAATATTATGAAATTTCTGAATCATCTTATATATTTTTTTTAGATTTTATTTATTTATTTGACTGACAGATATCACTAGTAGGCAGAGAGGCAGACAGAGAGAGAGGGGGAATCAGGCTCCCCGCAGAGCAGAGAGCCCTGAATCATCTTATATCTATTATATTCACGGGTAGCTATCATGTAATCTGCATTGGTATCAGTGCCTTGTTCCTTCTACTTCCTAAATTTCAGGTTTATATTGTCTGTGAGGAGATCTGTCCATTTTTGTGACCACCTTTTTTGCCCTTTCTGCTTATAATTCTGGGGACAGTAGATTCATTCTGCCCTCTAATTAATAAAACTGTGCAAGTTACTTATTGTTACATGGTATACCAACTCAGTGACTTAATAATGATGACAATACTCAGTTTTATTTATGAATTTTCAATTTGGGCAGGTTCAGTGGGGATGGCTCATCAGTGCTTTATATGACATCAGCTTGATGGGCTGTTTGACTGATGCTGAAGAAGTATATATTTTCAAATGGTTCATGCACATGTCTGGAAAGCTGGTATTGGCCATCTGCTGAGAGCTAGGCTGGAGGTCTTCATTCTTCTGCAAATGGGCTTCTCCATGGGTTTTTTAGAGTTTCTTTGCAACACAGCCACAGTACTCTGAGTCCTATGACCTACAAGAAAAGTTATCTAACCCTACATATATAGCATGTAATGAGACATAGAATAACTATGGTAGACTCTCCCATTGAGAAAGGGAAAAATTAGGACATACATAAAAGGCACTGGTTCATAGTATTTCTGAAACCTATCTAGGCACATGCTGTCATTCATTGATTAGTGTTCAGTCTTTTTCTCTGGAAAAGATTCACCATGGCTCTTGGCTCTTCACCGTGAATCATCCTTTACTTTCTATCAAAAATATCCCAGTTTACCAGTAAGTAGTTTCTTAAGCTTCTTTGGATATAGTAAATTAGGGGCTCCCAAATCTCTTTCAATTCTGTACTAGCTCTGTACTTTTCAGTCCATGCTAGATAATTAATTAAAAGTTGGCAGGGTTTCTGTGAATCATATTATAACTCACTCCATTAGATAAAATCTATCAGCGCAAATCTCATCAACATAGGCTCTTTATTTTGGGCCCCAATGAGGCTACTTAACTCTATTATTTAAGTATAAGGCACAAATTAAAAACCATTAGAAACTATATTAGGCATTCCCTTAAATGTTTCTGAGGTGGGGGGAACAAAACAAAAAGCATCTTATAATCATATCATGGAAGCTTTTATCATTAAGCAACACTAATCTAGCAATATACTATATTTGGTATTTACCCTGAAGTCATTTCTAACTTTGAGAATCTATTTTCTGGTAGAGAAATGGGAAACATTTCTATTTTGAGCTTTAAACTCCTGGTTCCTTTATATTTCCTCTAAATTTTGCTCAATAACTTAACAGTTCCTTCAATTCTCTCCCTATAGATTATCCTAGGCAGCTAGAAAAAGTCAATCAGCAATTTCTATGTTCTGTTCTAAAAATCTATCCAGTGAAATCCATGAGTTCATTAGGTCTCTTCTATATCTCTAATGATGTCATAGGCAATAGTGTTGACAGACATTCATGAAGAGGAACCTCTTATCTCTAGCCTCCATTCCACATGTTTTAGCTTTTTGTTTCAGTGGTACTCCATTTCCAGGAACCAGTTCTGTTCAAGTTGTCTACTGCTTTGTAAGAAACATTCTCAATGCTTGACTTCAAACAGTGATTTCACTTTATCATACCATTCTGTGGCTCAGGAACTGTACAGGGTTCAGCTGACATTGAGCTGATAGCTAGGTGATCTGGTGGGAATGTTTAACATGAGAGTAGGGACGGCTGAAAGAATGGGCTGATCTGAACATTTCTCCCTTTCCAGGTAGTTTCAAGGCATCCTTAATTAAGTATTGTCTTCATCAGGGTAGTTGGGACTTCTTATTTGGTGGCCTAGGATTCTAAGATAGAGTGTTCTGAGAAACAGTAAGTAGTTACTTAAGGACTTGACTTAGAAAATGGCACAGTATCACTTCTGCTATATTATCTTGGTGAAGCAGTCATGGAAACTGCCCAGATTCAGAGTCAGGGTACATAACCATCGCTTCCCCCCAACCCTCAAACCTGCCATTTCTCTGTGGGAGCACTATCAAAGAATCCATAGATATCTTTAATGTACCACAGGGAATATGCACATCCAATGTAATTTATAGCAAACGTTTTTCAAAGAGGATTGATTTAGCTTGAATCATTTATAAACCTACAAATAATGGTGGTGATCTGGATTATACATTTGTATATACTTTATTGGAGAAGATTTGGAATATATTTTGATCACTTAATTGTTTTCCTTTTTTCTCCCTAAAAAATGACAACTTTTTTTTAAAGATTTTATTTATTTATTTGACACTCAGAAATCACAAGTAGGCAGAGAGGCAGGCAGAGAGAGGAGGAGGAAGCAGGCTCCCCGCCGAGCAGAGAGCGTGATGCGGTGCTTGATCCCAGGGTCATGGGATCATGACCTGAGCCGAAGGCAGAGGCTTTAACTCACTGAGGCACTCAGGTGCCCCCAAAATGACAAGTTTTTGAGGGAAAAAACCATAACTCTTAGTTGGTAACACTTGGAAATTTCTATTTTACTTGATTTTTGGACATGTGCCAAAAAATTATACTTACTACACCTTTTCTTCTTTTCTCTTTCTCCACATGGCTCTCCATTAACCATAGGAAAACTTTCCCAATCTTCTTACTCTGAAGGTCCATATTCATTTCTCTGATCATTTCCTTTTTTACACTTTCACCTCTTATTAGTTTCTGCTAAGGCTGACAAACTTCATATGCTATTCTTTGCTATAAGCTAAGAGATCTTTCTGTCTCTTTCTGAAACTTTTGATCTGCTATTTCTTGCCTTGAAACCATCAAGCCTGCTGTTTTTATATCTTAATTGGTTTTCTTAATTTACCTATATTTATTCCCTAAAAGATGGCAGGATAATTTTTTCAATTTTCTCCAACTCTTACATATTTCACAACATTTACATTTATATAAAAAAGGCATATTTCTTTTCATTTCTAATATCTTTTATAAGGCTGCATTAACTTTTACTCTGTTTTTCTCTTATACTTGAGCATGATGACTTTATAGACAAGAAAAAAAAAAGTAGAGCAGAGAATCATGTTTTTTTACTTGTTAAAAGAAGGTTTGCCTGACCAAAGCTTTATTTTCAGATGTTATTGGTTTCTTTTTTGTCTTGAACCTTAGTTTATCAAATCTAGAAATTGTGTGGGATTCTTGACCTACTATAATCTGGAAATATATTTAGACTGGGCAAAATGCTTCGGAAGAAAATAAGACTATGACCTCCTCTGAACTCTTGTCCTATTTGTAGAATAAAAGCAAAGAGCAGTGCAGAAATGCAGAAACACTGACAGAAAACCTCTGAAGTAAACCTCAACCCCAAAAAACTTTTCTGTAAAATGGAAAGCCCATTTTATGTTATTTTTTTTTCAAGTCCTCTATGGGTTACTTCATTGTAATCCAGTATAATGTTGTCAAGGATCAAAATAAACTGTTTTATGATTATTATATCCAGGCTGTGAGATTGGGACTAGAGAAAGAAAAGAAACGAAAGACAGAAAGAAAGGAAGGAAGGAAGGAAGGAAGGCAGGCTAAACTAATCTTAAAAAAAAAAAAAAAGTCAAATTCCCTTTGAGTATTGTTCTCATTGAATGATAATGGGAAGGGGAATCGAAAGGAAAGGTTACTGTTTCATGAGGTTATTTTATGTTATCTTTTCCCTGATAACACACACATGTGCACGTCACGTGCAAGTGTGCATGTGCAACACTTGAAATGTTTAAGTTAAAGAAAGGGAATGCTTTTATCATTGTCATCAACATTAGAAATTCATTAAGGTATGCAAAAGACACACTGCCGAATACTGAGTACATGTTATTGTCAGGACAGAAATTAAGAGACATTTGTTGAACATTTGCTGAATGCCCAACCTTATGCTGGGCATGCATGTTCATTTGTGTTACCTTCATTATAACATGGTGATAGCAGAAAGTGTTTGCCAAATAAATAATACAGATCATAAGTGATAAAATCTAAAGAAAGTCAAAAGAAGGTTATCTTGATGAGTACTCACTCATAAATATAGATTTTATAAGAAGAAAATGAAGCAATGCGAAATATCAAACTGAAGGGAATGGCATTAGTTTGGACCCCACATAGCCTTGTGGGAGATCAAAAGGGTATATCTTATTTTTGAAGCAAGACCAGAGCCAAGAGAGGTGATTGTTCACATTATGCCACACAAGATGTCCTTCTTCTGGAACCTAAAGTATACTTTCTTCTCTCCCAGGTGAACTACTAAGGCAATGTTCTTCAGAAGACAATGTAATCCCTGGATAATTTTATTTGTCAGCAGATAGCAGACTCGCTGGAGTAACTACTTTAAGCCCTTGCTATAGTGTCAGGATTCTAAATCTTACCTTCACTTCTATCTACAAAAGTTAATTTTGTGCATAGTCATACTTCTCTTTTATTATATAATGTACCCAGATAGGCTTTTATTTTTATAGCTGCCATAGGCACTACAGTAAGAAAATTTTAATATATTGCATTATAACATGAGGGGTGGAAAACTATGGCCCACAAGTCAAATCTGCTGACTGTTTCACACAGCCTAAAAGATAAGAATATTTTTTACATTTTCAGATAGTTGAAGAAAATCAAAGTAGAATAATATTTCACAACACTTGAGATTATATGAAATTCAAATTTTAGAGCCCACAAGTAAAAGTGTGTGTGTGTGTGTGTGTGTGTGTGTGTGTGTTTTAAACAAGTTCATGTTCAGTTGTTTACTTATGGACTATGGGTGCATTTGTGTTACTAGAGCAGAGCTGAGTAGATGAGATTAAACTATATGGTCCACAAAGCTGTATTTGCATATTTCCTGTCTGACCCTTTACAGAAAAGTTTGCTAACACCTGTTAGGCATGTGATTCGTTCAGAATTGAAAATGTTCCGAAACAAACTTGCATTGTTTACCTCAGACAATGGAAGACTTTAATATTCTTCACTGGACTTGGATTGAGGGTACTCTCAGACATAGAATGAGTCCTTGCATTTGTGGAAACCTCTGCTGACAGATATTTTGGGATCTATATATTTGTCTATCAGATGAAAAAGGTGGAAAATTGGCTTAGAATATAATGCAGACTGTTTTAAAATTTCCTTTTGAGTCTGTATATATTAACCAAAAGGAATGGATCAATGAGGTTTGTACATTCAGGGAGAGGAGACAATATCAATAGTTTTGCAATAAATTTCCCAAAAACCTTGACGTTGGTGAAAAAAATACTATTTACTTCTAAAAGCAAAACAAAACAAACACCAAAAAAGCCCTTTCATATGCTGATTTCAAGGCATTGCTCTAAGAAGCTTTAAAATTCCCCTGCATTGGGTAGCATGCTTTTATCCAATGACATAAATGGAATGCTCTTTCTTAGTTCTAAAACACTATATTCCTTTTCTTGGATGTGTTGCCCCCTCAAATTCCTTCTAATTCATCAATCCTTGATCCTTAGAATTCTCTTATTTCCCATAAAACTGAGATTCTGAACCTAACTTCCTAAAATAATTTGCCTATTGGAAAGATGTCCATGGAATACTCAGATAGCAAACAGCCACCAAAGTCACTTTGGAATTTTCAACTGACTGCACATCAAAACAATTCTGAAAGGACAGGCTACCAAGCAACCTTAGAAAGTAGCATTGCCAGGGATCCAGAGAATATCAAGGTGACATTTGTAGGTACACGAAAAATAGTACAATGAATTCACATATTAACCACTTATGAAAGAAATGTCGTGATGCTTTATTTCCAACCTCTGAACAAATTCAAAAAAGTATGTAAGTCCAATTATTCTAAAGAACAAATCACTACCATATATTATTATTATGTAGAGATAATGATGGGTAATAAGAATATCTCATCATATTTCTATCTTGTTCATCTCAAACTAGGTAGATTATCTCTAAATTCTATCAACTTGTTCCACCATCTATTCATTGGTTCCCACACTTTCTTCTGCCTAGAATTTTTCACACTTTCCCTTTTCTATTATATCCAACAAGATGGCTCTCAGACAACTGGGAACAGCTAGGGATTAGGAAAAAAACAGAAGCAAGTGGTAAGCCAAAATGGCAGTTGTTCAGGTCAGATTCCACAAACAGGTAGGAAACTCAATAAAAATGATATTGAGGAAAGATTTTATAGTAAATAGAAATAAAGGTAAGAAGACAAGTTTAGGCATAAGGAGGCATCAGGGATGACCACAGAGTTGGTTCAGAAACATAATCAAGGATGTCCAGAATAAAACTACAGTAAAGACAAATGGACTTGAAGTTTACACATCAAGAGTGCAGATTTTCCCTATGTAAATTCCCTGTACGGGCCTGGCAAATTCCAATTTGTAAGTAAGTTTTGTTGAGATCTGCCACATACTTATGCTGAGGTACTTGAGAAGCATTCTATTTAATTTTTTTTCCTTAGTAGTCTTGACAAATTTCTTTCTTCTGATACATCATAAGATACTCTCACATTCCAGATGGCTGACAAAGAGTGGTAGGATAACCTTTATGCAGGAAATGCTTTTCAGTTGGGTTAAAGAACATGGGCCTGTAGGAAGAATAATTCTGCTACTTAAATTTGGAAAACTATTTTTCATTGGAATATTAAACTTAAAAAGAAATATTTCTCATAATTACTATAGTGGAAATTTTATCATTATTTAGTAGACTCAATATAGTGATTCAGAAATTCAAAAAGCATCTGAAACTTTTGGGGAAAAAGTGATGAAAAATGACATTTTATTGTCTCTTCCTCAAATTAGCTATAACAGAAGTGCTATTTGAGAACCACCTTCTTGTCAGATGATAGTAAAAGTGATTCCACATTCTGTGAAGCTCTCTGAGTCTGACTCATGTTTCCATGACATAGAGGCTGTGGGAGATGCTGGAAAGGTGACTATAATTTCAACGATGCTTCTGACCTTGAATTACTCCTTTTTATTCTATTTCTGGCCAGCACTGCATCTTCAAAATTTGAAACTGGGCCAAGTACACTAATTTATAAAATATGTCAAAAGACAAAATCCACCCACACCAAGCATCCATGAGATGGTAACTTTTTTCAATCCAGGGAAATCATTTTGCTGGCTCTTCTCATCCTCTTTCATTTTCATTTCTCTGCCTGCTTTAATGAACAAACTGGCTATCTCTTTTTAGTTCTTGTTCCTAAAAGTACATATCACAACACACTTGTACAAGAAGGAGATTGTCAAAAAACTAAAATGAACTGCATACTTTAAGACACTCTGAACTCTAGATGAAAGCACACTACGAGAAAAAGTAAAAGAGAAAGAAAAAGAAAACTAAAATGTATAAGAAAATAATATGTACAAGAAACAAAGATATGGTCACAACCTCAAACCACAAATGATAAGCATTTCTTTATATAATAACATCTGAACATGTCAAGGGATCTATGCTTCCATAGATTTTGAGAAAGATTCAGATATACCTGAAATACCTGAAATTCTTAGCCTGGCTGCTCTTCCTTACATCTCATATTTTATCTGGGATAGTCTCTATTCTTTTGTTGTTTTAAAATATCTCATAGTCTTGATAATCTAGTTTTATATTTCTTCCTTTTCAAGGATTTTCATAGACTATTCCATTCTCTTATTCCACTCCTGAAATCACAGCATTTAATACCTCTGTTGCTCTTTAGTTCCGTTTACTTCATAGAACCCTAGGAATAATAAACCTAGTATTATTTAACTTTAAGAAATACATAAAAATTCAATTCATTTTTCAGTTATAACCTGATTGAGGGTGGGGGCACTATTTTATGTGTCTAGTCTTTTTTGTTGTATCTAGCACGATGGTTTTTTGCCAGTGAATGCAGTATAATGATTTGCCAATTTAATTTTATGTTATATATGAGCTCAAATTTATGTTTGTTAGAAGGTAAATGTAACATTGCATTTGCTTAATTTCAGCAGCAAATGAATTTTGAAAAGAAAAACATGTTATTAAGAGTGTGATTATATTATATTATTATAATATTTGCAGCAGACATCTTCTGACATGGCTTCAAATAATCCCTGGCTCTAGATATCCATGTGCGATGCAATTCTCTTCCCCCTAAGTATGGGCTAGATATGGTGTCTTGTTTCTAAAGAATAGAATATGGTAAAAGTAACAGGATGTCACTTTGGCGATTGATTTATATAAGACTATGACTTTCATTTTGCTGGTAGACTTGCTTTCTTGTTGTCTTTGATGGAACAAACTGTCAGAATGTAGAGGGCCACGGAGTAAGAAACTGAGGTCAGCCTCCTAGCCAATTGCTAGGAATGAAATGAGGCCATCAGTCCAACAACCTGCAAAGAACTGAATCTTCTTAAAGCCAGGTCAGTAAGCTTGGAAGTGGGTCCTTCTGCAGGCGATCTGCAGATGAGAACTCAGTCCCTGACTACAGAGACCCTGAAGCAGAGGATTCAGCTAATCTCTCCCTTCACTCTTCACCCACAAAAACAAAAATGATACATGTATGTTGGCTTAAGTCATTAAGTTTTGAGATACCTTATTAAATATTATTTCTTTCACATACATTTGCATGGCTGAAATTCTATAAAACCTATAACTGAAACTTTTAAATCCTTCATTTGTTGCAGTCGATATTCTCTGCCTGAGCAGGAGTATGATCAGTCATATATCTTGATTCTATGAGTAAAACCGAGAAGAGTTTTACCTGTTATATCTCATTTCAAAGTTACAACAATGCTGTGAGGTAGATTGATAAGGAGAGACAGATGTCTATATTATTGCCATTTTTAGAAGACACCAACACTAATAAAGGTTTAAGGTGTATAGAAAAGTGTGAACCATATGTCTATAAAGTGAAGGTGAAAGTGAAATTATATTTTAGGGTACTCACATCCTATGAGCAATTGCTTCTTTCACAAATGTTTATGGTTTTTCCTACTTCTTCATGAAAAAATAGATAGAAAGAGAATAGACTATAATTATGTGTATGTGTGCTTGCACATACGTATAGCTAAAACAGCATCATCATCATCATTTTATTTGAGAATATTGTCTTTCCCCTAAGTGTAAGCATTCAGCCTTCCACTTCCTAGGGAATTAAAAGAATCAAACCATTTGCAACATGCTAGACTGGGGAATTTGAGATTCCCACATAGGATTTGTTCTCCTGAGACTAACCCAGCATTGTTTCAGATAAAGACTGAAATATCGGCCCCCTCCCTGGATGACTATATAAAATCAGAGGAATGCCAAGGAAGACTTCGTAGTTTTCCCCAGCATTTGCTTTCACACCTTTTTGTGCCACTGAGCAAATATTTAACAAAGAGAAATATAGCAGCAATTTGTCCCAACTAGTAAGAAACTCAACATGTGATGGCAAGTTATACTAGCTTTCTGGAGACTCAACATGCTCAGTTAATACTCTGTGTCTATTTGTATGTGTTTGTGTGTGCTCTTACATACTTAAATCAACAGAGAGTATGACCTCAATTTAGGTATTTATGAAAAATGCCAGAAAAAAGTATTAAAATTGAAAAAGATACTAAATGAACCATATATGTATATGTAAGTATATATGTGTATATATATATAAACTAATTACATATACATATCTCTAATATGTTTTTTAATAAATAATTTATTTATTAATCCAGACATCATTCCTGGAGCTAAATATGATCAAGAAATGACAAAGTTCTCTGGAACCCTCAAAGACTCCTTAAGTGCTAAATAATGAGTCAGTACTCAGGTGGAGCTAGCCATGTGAGATATGGGCAGACATGACATGCTTCTTGGGTCCTACATTAAAGGGCTCAAGCCCACAATTGCCATTCCCTTTCAGCATTATCCCTTATTCTTTGTCCTGGAAAAACTGTTTCTAAAATAACAACCTCCCAAACTACCCCCCCCCCCAAATTATATATTTGAGTCAAGTTTTGTGCCTTATTTCGTTGTCTTATTTCTTTAAGGGTAGGACCTACAATATATGTGTTTTCTGCGTTGGGTCATGCCCTAAATTACTCATTCAGCAATTACTTCATACCTATTCCCAGTACTCAGAGAGCCTTTCAGAGGGATAGGAATCAAACTTGTGAGGGTAGTTTTGCAAGTATTTAAAACAGTAGCCATTATGCTGAGAATTTTCTACTTTACACTCTACTCAGAAAATTGTTAAAATCATTAAATTCTGGGTTGGACCTCAGTTTCTTATGTACTGCCTGAATTATGATAATCCCTGCAGCTAGCTATACATTCATTTATGGAAGAAATAGTTCTTTCAAATGATCAATTTTTGTACATTGTCTCATAATTTATTGATCTGTGAAAATCTACTTTTTGGAATAATTTCTTTTGGAAATTCTAACTAATAAACAATTATTTCCAATTTATTTTGTGTTCAATGATCAGTGTATTAGTTAGGGACTCTAGCTACTAGACAAACAAATCCCCACATATGCTAATTTAACAAAATAAAAGAGTAAACTTTTACTTAGGTAGAGGATTGATGTAGGCATTCCTTATCTGCAGGCAGCTTTCACCTGGATTGTGCCCCAGAGACCCAGTATTCTTGAACCTCTTGTTTCTACCTTCTCCTATTGACTTGTGAGTCCTGTCTGAATGCCAGTCAGTGGCTGGTGTGAGAAACAGGGAAGAAGTTACACCTCCATTCCACTCCTAGCCACAAGGTTACCCCTGGATACAAGGGGTCTGTGAAGTATCTCCAGCTGAGCATCTGCCTCCTGCCACCAGTCATTAGGGAAAGAAAAATATGGAGTGGGAAATATAAATATTTGAAAGTCAGTAGCCCTCTCTGTCTTTAAACCTTGTCCTGCAAAGATGAGTACTTAATTGTACACGTTCTTATAATGGATTATACTTAATTTTTTTGGTGGTTGATTGTTTCTGTAGAAAATTAACAGCAGATATAAGGCAGGAACCATGATTTACTCAAGGTACTTCATATAGTCTTGTACATGGTGAAGGCACTTTCCACTCCTGATAGAGAAGTCCGACCCTTCTAATCCTCTGTACTCACACCATGTACCTAGGCTTCAATGGCAAGAGGCAGCTAACAAGTTATTCTCTCCATTCTAATAAGAGAGTTGTAGTCTCCTCAAAAACCTTGAGTTTACCCATGGGTAGCCTTAGCTATTCTAGCTAATGACTCCATTGTTCCTAGAATTCCAAGACCAACATTGGCATAAACATCTGCTCAAGTTGTCAAAAGTATAAGAATGCCATACAAAATTTTTGTGCATATAGTAGTTGTAGTTTGGTTTGGTTTTTATCTTCTAATGAAATATGTGCATAAATAAAGCAAATGAAAATTTCTGCATTATAATCATAATGTTGCTAACAAACATACTTTGCATTTGTATAGTGTTTGTAGAGTGTCTTTTACTTTTCAAAGCACTTCCACAGTGTTCATATGTTTACTTTTTAGAGCCATCTGGTGGTATAGGAAGATATGGATTATTATCACCAGTATAGTATGCAGACATTTTAGCCTAGTGTGGACAAATTAGTATCTTATATTATTATAAATTAGTGCTGACACTAAAACAAGAATGGATGTTTTGGGGTTCACAAACCACTTGTTTTTCACAAAATGCACAAATTATGAGGTTTTTTATGGTAGGTATATATGTATTTCAACTTTCATTACCTATTTGTACTTTGAAAAAAAGTGTTTTAATGAAAGACCCCATGTATATGAAGACAGTAGTGTTAGTGATTACTGTTTAGCATGTCTATTACCCATTTGACATTTTTACCTTTCCCCTCATGGGCACCAAGTGAACACATCTCCTCTTATATAACTTTAAGAGGTCAAAGGAGGACATGAATTACAATACCATGAATATATCCAGTGTTATTTATAATATGGAATTTTCTTGTTGCACTGTTGGATGGTCCATAGGTTTTTCCTCTTGATCTGAATGCTAAGATCAGGAATGTGTCCTAAATATTTTAGTACCTGTTAGAACTTTATTATAAAAATATAATCCAAATTGGGAAGTTTTCTCTCTTCTTAAATTGCAGTGATTTTTTGCTTAATGAATGCCATGTGTTTACTCTTCGTTTGTGAAGTAAGACTTATCTCTAATGTTCTAAATTTAAATTGAGTTTCAAGAGAGCCTCAGTTCGTTAATTAGTCTTCTAGGATTCAGCGGTCAAGGTTGTATTCCCTCAAGCCAGTCCCTTCACCATTTTAGAAGCAGCAGTTGTGTTCTCCTCTCAGCCTTCATTTTCCAGACTAAGAGTCCCTAACTCTTTAGACTGTTCCTCTGAGGATATGCTACACACATAAATCAGGTTTCCAAGGAAGCTAAAAGAGGTAATTATTATTTGCATTTGGGGCATTTAAAAACTCAAAGCTCAGAGGTGAGGATACTTAATTCTAGCTACTTCACCAGATTATAAATTTCTCCTGGGAGCACAGCTCCTTCTGTTTGTTTTATCTACATCTTTACTCCTTAAGATTCCAGTGATACAACCATACAAATAACCCTGACTCTAGGGTTCTTAATAAAAAATACATTAGGACCCATCAATTTACTAATCCCAATTCATGTTTCTAGGTCCTTCTCAGCCAAAGAAAATAGACTTGTACTATTATCTAGGGGATTATTTTACCAAAAGAAGGAGACTTTTGGAACAATGAAGTGACACATTTCCTTTTACCTTCTACATTACAAAAATTATTTCCATCTGAATTGTATGGATCCACACCCACCTCTCTTCAGTGAGTAGGTACAATCCAGGTATACTGTGAGTAATCATCTTCCCCAACCTGAATGGTTTCCTATGGTTTAGTTACTACCAAAGGACAAAGCAGAAGTGCTTTTCAAGGTCTTTTTTAGAGTTTATACCAAATTTAAACTTTTTTTTTCTTCTTTGGCCTCAAAGTTACATTTTAATTACAGTGCAATAATTTGAGGAAGACTGGTAATAGGGAAAACTTTTAGACCTTTTGTTCTTTAGTGCAGTCAAGGGAAACCTCATTAGAGAGGATTTTCTTAGTTAGCAGGGCTTCGAGGTTAATGAGCTGTGAGTGATAATATATAGTAGTAATCCCTCCTGGCAGTAACAGGTTGTATTTTATACATTTCTTAATCTCTATAGGAAAGGAGGTGATGGGAGAGGGTGAGAAGGAAACCAATTTAAGGAGCCTGGGGATGTTCCAAAAATCCCACTCCTGGCATGAATCATAATTGAAAACTTCATATGTTTAAACCTGAGAAGCTGAAAGATGAGTGAGTAAAAAACATTCTTCCATAAACTGATTTTAGTGACAAAATGGTATCCTGGTGTGATTCCAAAGATGGACTAAATGAGGTTCCCCAAAACTGGCATCACTGAGAATAATTTCCTTTTGATGTCATATGTTTGCATAAGGAAGAGCCAACAAAGCTTAGAGTCATAAATCTTGGCTCAGTTTGATAACAATGATGCACAGTGAAAGAAGGGGGTGGTGTTAATAAGAGGATGTCCCTGAGCTGAATGCAATTTTGGGGATACAATTTATATGGCTTAATTCCACAGTGGGTTAGCTCTGAAATAGACTGAGATGCTTCATCAAAATGGCCTTATTTTCAGAACCAGTATAGTGGTCCTTATGAACTTTTTATACTTATTTTATTTGGCACTTTCTTTGTTGTTGGGAACACTCTAGAAATCAACTCAGTTCATACCTTCAGTTTAAATAAACAGAACTGTCTTTCCAAGCAATGTTCAGAGTTCAATTGGCTTAGCCACAATGTCATTATATTTGAGTGAGATTAGATACCTTTATGTAAAGAAAGGAAAGGAAAGGAAAGAAAGAAGGAAGTTTCTTTTTCTCTTCCTTTGCTAGGTTTGCTTTCATAAGTTTGCATTTTAAACTATCATCAATTATTTATACATTTAATGAAATAAAGTTCAAAATCCTTGTTCTGACATTCAAGGTGATCCAGAATTTGATATTGTCTAATGTTCTATTTTATTTCCCATTTCTTTCCTTTGTTAGAAACAAGCCAGAATACTGATTTTCTCCCAAATATGCAAAACCCCTTTCCACCTTCAGTCATTAGGTTACTGTTTCCTGGAATAATCTCCTTCACTTCTAGTTATTTGCCTCCTATTCTTTAGGATCTAGTTTAAAAAACAATCAATGAATAAAACAAATATACTTACATTCTCCATGAACTCTTCCTTATAAATCTATTTTGGAAAAAAAGAGAAAAAAATTCTCTCTTCATTATCTCATGAAATACTATTCTTGTGGATATGTTTGAAAATATTTTGAAAAAAAATTTGAAAGTGCTTTAAAAGTCAAAGTTACTTCTCAACTTACTGGTATTCTAGCTCCTTTTTCATATAATAAATAGCATTTTAACATGGAAAACTTAAAAAAATCATCTCTGAACAAAAAAAATTGTGATTCCAATAGATTTTATATCATGAAAAACAAACATATTTCCTTCCTTCCTTATTTAATTTAATTTAAAGATTTTATCTATTTGTTTGTTTATTTGACTTTACCATTAATATATGAAGCTTTAATTACTCTCCAGTCTCTTGCACCATTCTTGGATGAGTTTCTTAGAGTAGAAAGTTTACCAAGCTGAGAAATTACTGAGAACATTATCAGTGTTTCTTTCCCTTGGCACTTTTGGAGGAACTCTGCCAAATGCTTCTTCAAATATTTGAAACTCCTTATTAAGAATCCCCATTGATAGAAAATTCCCTTTTTTTGTGTATTTCTAAGAATATGATAAGACAAAAAACATTTATTTTTCCAGCTCGTGGTTGGGCACCAGAGACACCAAGGACACTCTAGATTTAAATGCATGCCTACTTTGCTTTACTCAGGGAGACTAGTGAGTATTGGGGTCCTCTATGCAGTATGCAGGGCCTTCTACCCTGCACTCTAGCGACTCTTACTTAAATTTCTGGAATGCAGGGCTAAGACTGAGTATGCTATGCTTCTTTACCTTTGTAGGAGCTAAATTTCAAAATCAATTGTTGCTCTTCTACCATCGTAATTGAAATAGCTCTTCTCTTTCAAACCATAGAAACCCTTCTTTATAACACTCAACAATTTATAGTAACTCTGAGTTCTTATCTCTGTTTTTCCATGTTGATTCAAGACTTTCAGTGATTTCTAAGACACTTAAGACACACCTGTAAGTGACTTCTTCAGCAGGAGTTAGATCGATTACTTAGTCATTTAATTTTACAACCTTTCTTTTGTGTTCTCAATATTTCCTGGATCAAGATTTAATTGGGAGAAAAAGCATTGTTTGTTCTTTTGAAAGGAAAATTATAGATCAATAGAAAGTATATATAAGCCATTTTTCTACAGTTTTTAATGAAAATCTGGGTGATTAGGGCAAAACTTCTGCCTTTTTCCTCACAGTCATAATTTTGAGCTTTTTGGTGCTCAAGAACAAAACTTCAGGTTTAGTATGCTTAAATTAAATAACATATTCTAAACAAATCTTACCTTCTTGATTTAGAAGTTTAAGTCCTTAAGAGAGGGACATTTTGGCAATGGGTTAGAATTTTGTTACCACTGCAGGGATGTCTTTAAAGAACTGTTATTTCTTCAACCACTCTTGGATAAAGTAGTTACCTAGCATTTCATAAGAAAAATTTTAAAAATAAGTTCCAGAACATTTCCTAGCAGTTAATGTTAATAAGATCTTGTTCCTTCAGGAGATCAACAGTAGAATATTTTACAGGGAACTCTTTATTGCTGAGCACACTAGGAATAACTGCTGGAGGCCACACTTCACCAGAGTTCATGAGGCTGGTAAGTACAAAATAGGAGATAGAGAGATGCATGAAGCTTCCATATGACCCTAAAAACTGTGTAGGTTCTACCTATAATTCCTTTCTTTAGATTCTTATCTTTTTCCATGCCTCTCAACATAAATAAAATCCCATAGATACTCCATACACAATATATTTCTTATTTTATTCATTGATTAAGTTTGATCTTGATGTTCACCTTAACTTGAAGTATAATAACAAATATGGTTGGAAAAGGGAAGGATCACAAAGGTAACCCCACTGTGCTATTGGTACTGGACTAAATGCTTCAGGTTCATCTTAAGCTTTTTCTCCTCCAATGGCAATAAAACTGTTATCAGAGTGGTTTCCCTGGACATAGAGGAAATGAACCTATAATATTTCCTGAAATTAATTCATCCCCAAATTTTGTTGTATTTACTTTACCTAAATTACCAGCATTAAAAATTAATCTGTTCTCAAATGCCATTTGGAATCCTGTCATCAAGTTTTCTGGATTAATTCAAATTTTATTTTATGTATTTGGTTTTGAAAATACGGCAAACACTGTATATAATGAACTATTAATGTAGAAATTACTTGAGTCCTCTTTGATTCAATCCTCTCATTCACTAAGTGTCTATCTACTCTGTTCTAAATAACTTGCCAGGTATGAGGAAGTAAAAGAAGTGTTAAGTGTAATGTTTATTCCTAAAGAAACAGATAGAGCCTTGAGTCCAGGTTTTAGAGAGGATTCTTCTTTCCCATGCTCTACTCATACTAACCCATAATCAATTCATTTCATCCTGCTCTCCAGAATATATTTCCATTTCTGTTACTTCTGTACAGCTCTATCACTGTCAAACTCATCCAAACCACTAACATTCTTTGCCAGGACAAAAGAAAGAGCTTCCAGAAAGTCCTACTTTCTCAGGTATAGACCTGCCTTCTTTATCCTATAATGTATTTGTCCCCAAATAACCAGTCATCTTTAGAAATTTCAAATTAGACCATGCCCCCCCACCTTAAATTTTCCAATCATTTAAATTAAAATCCAGACTCCATTCTCAGGTTCCATGCTTGTTCTTCTGACCTCATATCCTATAACACTGCTACTAAGTAGGAAGAGTGTCCCTTGGAAGCAAGTCAGAATTTCTGGAATGAGGACTAGGAATTAGTGCATTAACAGGTCCTCCATGTGATCCTGATGCATGCTAGAATTTGGGATCATTGTCCCACAGTTCTTTTTTTCCTTGCTGGGCATGCGCCAACCCTATAGGATTTTTTTCTGCTCTTTGAACCAGTACATTCAATTTTGTTGTCAGGACCTTCAACACCCCATCTGCTTGGAATGTATCTACTCCTGACCTTTGTATGTTTTTCTCATTGTCAATTAAGTTCCTACTAAATACTATGCCTTCAGAATCTAAGATACTTGCAATATCTAATGCTGTCCTCCTCGTCCCTTTCTTCTGCATAGGTTCTTGTTTTCTTTTCTTTTTTTTTTTAAGTTTTTATTTAAATTCCAGTCAGTTAACATATAATATTAGTTTCAGGTGTACAATACAGTATTCAGCACTTCCATACAACACCTGGTGCTCATCAGGACAAATGAACTCCTTTATCCCCATCATCTATTTAACCCATTTCTTCCCTTCTGGTAATCATCAGTTCGTTTCTCTATAGTTAAGAGTCTGATTCTTGGTTTGCCTCTTTCTTTTTTTCCCCCCAAATATGGAGAGCTTCATGAATTTGCATGTCATCCTTGCACAGAAGCCATGTTAATCTCTGTATCATCCCAATTTTAGTGTACGTGTTGCTGAATTGTGCATGGTTCTTATTTTCTTAATAGTGCTCACTACTACTTCATCTTGTTTCTTTATGTATCAGTCATGATATACTGGAACTTAGGTCCTAAGACTAAAAACAAGTTATCCTAAAATGGGGTGCAAGACTATATACAGCACTTGTAATAGGAGGTTGGAGAAAATTAGTTTGTACCCTGGAGATTTTCTCAGCTCTAGTGTATAAAATAAGTTTGTATATGTTTGAGAGGCCTAAAAAAGGGCTGTGTGAAAGAAAGTTTGAATGTAGAGGAGGCAGATGTGTTTTGGGTCTCACTCCTTCTATTAGGTAAGGACAGCCATGTTTTTCTTATCCTCTGGCAGAAGACCCCACAGAATTTTCTTTGAGAGTTACTATGTGTCTCCTGCAGTGTGTTGGACATTAGATTTATGTCTGAGAAAATCTCAAGTGTGAGAGATAGGCTGGTTATCTATTCTGATAGTGAAATGAAAGAAAGGAAAGGTGGTTGGCTGCCTTGGGCAATCTGTGCTCCTAGACTTTGAAGAGGAAAAGGATGCAAGATAAGCACTTCCTTTAGGCCACATGGTGTTCCCTTAAATCCCACCCAAAAGTTCTGTGAGAAAAGGCAAAAGAAGTTAGCAGAAAGAACCAAAAGGCCCTTGTGAATGGCCACAGGCTAAGGAAGATGCTTTGAACAACCAGATGTAAGAGAATTTATCAATCACATAAAGGGAAAAACAGGTCTCCCAAGAGTCCACTTGAGCAAGAGTCAATTTTACCAATGTGCCCAGCCAAGATAGAATGAACTATGTCACTTTATTGGTCAGACAAGGACTCCACTCACCATTCTGCTTCTCCCTTCCTAGCTCTGATCTTGGAAGGATCAGTATAAGTCAAGGTTTACAAACTGGAAGAAGAATAAGCTATTCCCAAGCCAGGATCATGCATACACCAGCTGCAATGCAAATGCTACTCTTCCTCCATTGTGAAGGACTTGGCCAACAGCCTGCTGGGTTAGTGAAGAGGAGTAACCATAATACTGAATAAAATGTAGGCTTTGATCTTACTGTATTTGGACTTACATGATCATAAGGTTTGAATATATATAAATAGAGTCATGTCATATATTGAATGAAAGTGGCAAGAGTGGCATCCTTGTCTTGTTCCTGAACTTAGAGGAAAGGCTTATAACTTTTCACCACTGAGTCTGGTGTTCGGCTGTGGTCTTGCCATAAATGGTTTTTATTACATTGAAGTACAATCCTCCTATATGTTCTTGAGAGTTTTTATCATGAAAAGATGTTGATTTTTTCCAATACTTTTCCTCCATCTATTGAAATGATCATTTAATTTTTATTCTTCATTCTACTAATGTGGTATATCACATCTATTGATTTGTGTAAATTGAATCAGCCTTACATCTCAGGGATAAATCTCACCTGATCATAGTATATGATCCTTTTAATGTACTCTCAAATTTAGTTTGCTCACATCTATGTTCATTAGGAATATTGGCCTATAATTTTATCTTCTTGTAGTGTCCTTGTCTGACTTCTGAATATATATTGGAAGGAAACAAAAATTAGTGTCCAGAAGAGATATTTGTACTCCATGTCTGTTGCTGCATTATTCACAATGTCCAAGATACAGAAATATTCTAAATGGCCTCCCATGGTTAAATGGATTAAAAAAACGTTGAGAAACACACACACACACACACACACACACACACACAGAGGAATGTTATTCAGCCATAAAAAAGAAGAAAATCCTGCCCTTTGTAGCAACATGGATGAAACTGGAGGGCATTATGATAAGTAAGACAGAGAAAGGCAAATAAAACTTGATATTAATTATATGTAGAATTTTTAAGAATATATAATAATAAAGCCAATTTCATAGAACTAGAGAACAGAATGGTGCTTCCTACCAGCTTGTGGGGATAGGGGGGAAATGGGGAGATATAGGTCAAAGTATATACAGTTTCGTTATAGGATGAATAAGTTCTGAGGCTCTTACGTACAGCACAATGGCTATAATACAGTATTGTATATGTCAAGCTTGCTGTGAGTAGACCTTAAGTATCCTCAGCACACACACACAAAAAGTTAATTATGTAAAGTGATGAATATGTTAATTATCTTTATCTTGGTAATCATTCTACAATGTATATGCATATCAAATAATTATGTTGTATACTGTAAATACATACATTTTTCAATTACTCCTCAATAAAGTTAGAAAAAAACTAAAAAATTATCTATAAAGGGGAATTTTATTATGTAGAAACCAACCCCAAGTCATGAAAATTTACCTACATAATTTACCTAAATTTACCTAAATAAATTTATTTCATTCAAGAGTAAGAGACAATATTTAAAGGGACACAGAGAAATACAAATAGTTAATATGCTTTCCAATTATATCCTATGAGAGTAGGACTTGTTAAACATATAGGCTGTACTTACTTTCTGCTCAGCCATATCACCAAGGAGAAGGGATCTATCTCATCTATTATTGTTCACTAAAGTATTCTTAGCACAACATCATGTCAGGTATTAAGGATAACTTAGTAAATATTAGTGAATGAATGAATAAATGAAAGAACAAATTCAAAAAAGAGAATACAACTGGTAGACTGGGGTTAAATTATGACTCTGTCATTATGTTACTGTGATAATTACTAAGCCCCTGTTAATTTCTTAAGAGAAATTAAATAAAAGCACCTACCTCTGAGGTGATCATGGAATGAAATAAAACAAAATAGTGCGTATAAAATTTTTAATACAATATCTGACCCATAATTATTATGATGATTATAATACTTCATTTTAGGAAATAAGACATCTACATGTGTAATATTATGTTAAAACAAAACAAAACAAAACGAAAACAGTAAATCTCTTAGTGATTAAAAAGTGATGCCAGATTCAAGTTCTGAACATTTCAAAGTAGATAGAATTTGTTGAGTTTGAGCAAAGAACAGAGGTGTTAGGAAGAAGACAAGAGAAACACTCTAGGTGTCCAGGAATGCTGTCTATTACCATCAGAGTTCATACTTTTATCATCTCACACCTAATTAACTCATCAGCCTCCTAAGTGATCCTGATGTCAACCCATACAATTTTATTTTCTTCAAAATATTGCTTCAATAATGCACTCTCATAACAACAAAAACAATTAACCACAAAAAAGGCAAAAATAAAAAATTAAAAAAAAATAAAATACCCCAACAAAATTCCATCAAAAATGCCCACAGAAACTCTGAACAGAATGAAGTCAAAAGCCCTTATAATGGTGTTCTAGACCCATTGTAACAGGCAGACTGTCCAACTTCAAGTCTTACTATTCCTTACTGAGAATGTTCTTTGAGTCATATTCAACTCTTTACTGCCCCTTGAATATATGACAAATATTGATCACTTAAAGTGTCTGTTCATTTTGTATTATCTTCAGGGAAAGTGCTTTCCACTCTCAGTCTGTTCAAATTGCCTCCTTCTTCAGAGTTCAGCTCAAGTCATCCCTCCAGGGTTCACTCTCTCCTCCCTCTGAAAAGCCATTCCTCTAATTGGTTATAAAACTCTTTTGTCCATTTATCACATGCATTGGGACACCCTGTTCATTGTGCTCTCATGTAATCATTTCATTCCTGTAGTTTAGTTATGTAGAGCTTATTATTAGTTTTTTACACATTTATTTTATAGTGATTACCAAGAAGAATACAAATGCTTTGATGATAGACACAATATCTTTCACTTCTGTGCATCCTGACCAGTAACTAATACAATATTGTACACATGATCTGTTTTATAGAATTCTTCTGTGATGTGGGTGTTGTGCACCTAAGCCTGGTGGCTTAGAGTAGTGCCAGTGTTAAAGCTGTCACAATGTCTTATCAAGGAGATGGATACAGCCCTCCCCTTAAAGCTTTGGATCACCTTGAGGAAACCCAGAGGAGATGTATGTTCCACAATTATCCTAGCCATGTGAACAGCAGCATCTCAAACTATTGACTTATCCTCAGTCAATATTGAGAATATTTCTGGCTAACTGAAAAGAAGTTGGGGACTATTTAAAATTTTCTTTATAATTTAATCATCTTGCAAGTACAAAAAAACCCTGAGAGTTGGATGAAAAAAAAATTTATATTGGTCACATAACCCCAAATAGGCTCTAAGATAGACAAGGGGTGGTTAGAGAGGGGTTCAGTTCATTGTATTACTTAGAGTGAATTCTTTAAATATCTCTGATAGAACCAGTTGAAATAAATTTGGAAATAAAGTATAATATTACCACAGAGTCGTATTGTTGGTGACAAGAGAGCTAAAAAAATAAAGAAAAAATAACTGGCTGGTAATATTTTAAAGGGTAACCAATGCTCACCAGCAGCTGCAGTAAGACATTAAGTAATAGAGCACAGTAATGTTAACTGCTCTCTTGGTAAGAGTGGTAAATGAAATAAACCCCAGCATCCAGGGTATCATTAATCTATAGTGAATAATGGCAGTGGTAGTGTAAGGAGATTAAAAAGGGCATTGTAAACATTTGTGGCTGTATAATATACAAATTAAAAATGTGAGAACGCTTGCAGCTGCATAATCTACAAATTAAAAAGTGTAATAGCATGGCATTAATTACTGGCTGATCAATTCCCCCATAATTGCTGGCATGTAGATGAACAATTATAGGTCCGAAATGTTATTTGAGAAAGAGACATTGACCTTGGAACTGTAAGGAATGATACTCTGTTATAAGGTAATACAGGATCCTATCAAACTCAGTTCCAATATTTGTAGCAGCCGCCAGCTCAGCGCAGGGCTGTAATCACCACACTATTTCTTTCGATTATGGTGCCAGAGGGGTTACACATTGTTTTCTCTTTTTGAACAGAAACACCCAGTGACCTTCAGCCTTCTGAAAATGGGACCATCAGGCCTCATTTCCAAGTTCAAACAGTTTTAATAAAAATGAAATAGCAGGAGATAATGTACTTTACCCTTCTAGGCCAAAAGAACAGTTTAGAAAGTTGGAAAGACAAACTTCGTTCAGATACGAACATTCCAACTGGGATTGTGGCTGTAGACCTAAACGTTTCTCAGACCAACTGTTTTCAAGTTTACCATCGATAGTTAAGTAATCAGGGACTCAGATATTTAGTTGATATTAGAAAGCAGTGGGGCACCTGGGTGGC
This sequence comes from Mustela nigripes, assembly GCF_022355385.1. Taxonomy (NCBI): domain Eukaryota; kingdom Metazoa; phylum Chordata; class Mammalia; order Carnivora; family Mustelidae; genus Mustela; species Mustela nigripes. The sequence goes on from NC_081564.1 coordinate 59,903,915, forward strand.
TCAGTGGGTTAATCCTCTGCCTTCAGCTCGGGTCATGATCTCGGAGTCCTGGGATGGAGCCCCGCATCCGGCTCTCTACACAGCAGGGAGCCTGCCTCCCTCTCTCTCTCTCTCTCTGCCTACTTGTGATCTTTCTCTCTGTGACATGAAGAAATAAAAAAAAAAAAGATATTAGAAAGCAGAACACCAATGTCTATCCATTTACTCTCCTTAATAACATAACAAAGCTATGCTCTTGTTGACGATTCACTGTTATGGTGACCAAGTATCTTCTTGTGAATTGAGGTTCAGCAGAGCAGTTGCTGTACTAGACATGTGGCTTCACCTGAAGCTAGCTCTGTTAGTGTTCTGATACTGAACTGCACCATCACACCCAGGAGTTACCAACATACTAAATCCCCTTCATTCATTTACTACATGTGGCAATCTGGATTTTGCTCACTGCCCTTCTATTAAAACTGTCTTCATCCAGATCACAGTAATTGCCAGTTCCAAAGGGCAATTTTCACACCTAATCTCATCTGACTTTCTTAAGGAACTGGACTCCACTGACTTTATCTAGAAACTTTACCTAGAAATTCCTTTTTTTGAGCCTTTGTGAACCCTTTTTCATGGCTGCCTCAGTTTCTATACACTAATGGCACTAACATACCAACTTCATTCTTTTCTTTCTTTCCATTCTTTTCAAGAGCAGTTTTATCTACTTCTAACATATCTGAGGGCTAAATCTCTGGTCCAGACCACTCCAGGCCTCACAGACTACAGCCAAAACACTATCAAGCATAAAGAAATGGAAGGCTCAGCCCCTCAGATCTTGGATGTGAACCCTCACACCAAACATGGAGTTAAAATTACTCCTCCTTTTGTTCCCCTGATTGTGACTGACAGCCACAGTGCCATGCCCACCTCAGTTTTTAAGCTCCCATAGCCCTCATGCCAAGTCAGTCATCGTGGCCTATTTATATCATCCTCTAATTTTTTCTTGAATCTTTTTCTATCATTCTATTGCAGTTCTCTTTGTCTTTTTTTCAGTGTTTTTGTCACAACTTCATAATTTCTTCCTCCTCCACTTTAAGTACTAACTGCCCACTACACACATCTTTCAGCTCATTCCCTATAGGGCCATCCACAGTTACCACTGACCCACTTATAACTTTCAACTGTTCCGTGTTTTTACTGATTAAAGTCAAGGCTTTCATCAAGACCTGATGCCTTCCATAAACGAATCCATAATTAATTCTCCAATTGCACATGCTACTGCTTTCTAATCTTGTATGTTTTATCCAACAACAATTAGTTACAATAATAAACTCTTTCAACAAGGCCAGCTTTATTAAACCACCAGGCCTTTGCACATACTATTCCCCCTGCCTGGATTCCCACTCCCTCCCTTGTCACCTTAAAGAGTTTTCATCATCATTTTTCAAGGATCAATTGAGACATAATTTTCCCTCAGAATCTTTCTTTGTCGCCCTCAACAGAGCCATCCTTCTTTCATTTCCTTATCCTCATACTTTCATTACAACACTTCTCAAAGTGTGCTGTTTGTCTAAATGGCCATTCCCCCTCTCCTGCATCGTTGTAAATGTGCTTCCTATCACAAAGCCTGACATCTTGTAGGCACTCAGTAATTTTCATTTTATGAATTGTACTGAAGTTGGTAAAACTGAAAGAAGTGCTTGAAAATTAGAAATAAAAAGGTAGACAAGCCATGTCTCCTTTGGAAGTACTTTGCTTATATTAAAGCAATTTCAGTAGAAATAACAAAAATAATAACAGTCGTATCACATGCTAACACTAGTAATAGAGTAACTAGTCATAGTAATACAAATGCTATTCTCTTCCTATGTTCCAGATGTGCTTGTTCTTTATTTTTTTTCCCTTTTTTTGGCATGAATTATCCCATTTGATCTTGACAACAGACAACTAAAACTCTAGTTAGAGAATTTAAACAAAACAAAAAACAAAAAACAGAAACCTGTTCAGAATCACACTGTTAGAAAGTAGTGAAACTAGGAATCAATCCATAGCTATCTGATTTCAGAGTCTGTTCTATTAACCATTAATTATCCCCCCTCCACAATCCCCCCTTCCCAGTACTAGTTAAATTACATTTTTATCAAACAGATCATTTTTTATTGAAAATACCAAAACAACATGTTATTTCAGATTTGTTTAGACCCAGAACATTTATCTCTGTATAGATATACTCCTCGCCTATAGATTTTCTTTAAAAAAAATCCTAAATACCTTGAAAAGAGACTGACCTCAAAGAAACTTTCATTTGAAGCATTTTAAACAATCACATATCACACATACACACCAAACAAATTTTCAAATAATACCAGCTCTTTCTCCCAAAGTAATATTCATCAATTTCTCCACTTGACTGTTCCATCTATTCAATACAATTATGGAGACTTGAAATACACAATAGATATTGATTCAGTTTCTCATATAGAGACCATTTAAAAATAAGAAGTTGGGAGGACATTCTGAGTGAAACCATTTACATAAAAAATAAAATCCTGGCATATAGCTTGAGGTCAGTCTTAAAAGAAGCCATAAAATATATAAAACTAAAGAAGCATTTTCAGGAACTTTTAATAGACTTTCCCCTTTGTGTTAATCAAAATAATTAGCATTTCTATTATTCCTTTAGAATCTTACTATAGAACTCTTTGCTAAAGAAAGGAATTCAGTGGTTTAAAAAATGATTAGCATTTATATTATCACAGGGACAACACATTAGAACATTATTTCCTACAAATTAGAATTCAGTTATGAAGGCTAGCATTTCTACCATCATGCTGTAAGTATATGTAAACTTACTCACCATGGAAAGGAATCTACTATGGAGCTCATGACACTGGACGTACAGAAGAAAAGAACAATAGAAAACAGTGTTTTTAAAGTATCAAAATGAACTTGATCTAAGGTGGTACTATCTACAGACCAGCCTTCAGTGATCCCTCCATATGGTCCCAGAATATAGTTCTGTGGGAACAGCCTCACAATCTTGGTTCTGTTCCAGAGAAACAGAGCATTAGTAAATCTAAAGAGTAGGAGAGGAAGAATGTCAGACTTTTAGTTCTTTATTAGTTTCTCCATGGGGAATATTTTAGAGAGAAAAAAATGTCAAAACTAGAAAAATAATGGGTTGTTAAAAATATCATCAGGTAATCTGATTATTATAATCAAATAGTTTTATTTTAAAAAATCTGTTTCTATGAACAAACTAAGTCAGTTTGAGTGGTACAGTGTAGACACAATTTCCATCAAGAAAATGACAGTTCAACTTGTACAGGAATTTAGTAAAGTGTCAGGATATAAAATCAATGCACAGAAATCAGTGATATTTCTTTACACCAACAACAAGACAGAAGAAAGAGAAATTAAGGAGTCAATCCCATTTACAATTGCACCCAAAACCATATGATACCTAGGAATAAACCTAACCAAAGAGGCAAAGAATCTATACTCAGAAAACTATAAAGTACTCATGAAAGAAATTGAGGAAGACACAAAGAAATGGAAAAATGTTCCATGCTCATGGATTGGAAGAATAAATATTGTGAAAATGTCTATGCTACCTAAAGCAATCTATACATTTAACACAATCCCTATCAAAGTCCCATCCATTTTTTTCAAAGAAATGGAACAAATAATCCTGAAATTTATATGGAGCCAGAAAAGACCTCGAATAGCCAAAGGGATATTGAAAAAGAAAGCCAAAGTTGGTTGCATCACAATTCCGGACTTCACGCTCTATTACAAAGCTGTTATCATCAAGACAGCATGGTACTGGCACAACAACAGACAAATAGATCAATGGAACAGAATAGAGAGCCCAGAAATAGACCCTCAACTCTATGGTCAACTAATCTTTGACAAAACAGGAAAGAATGTCCAATGGAAAAAAGACAGCCTCTTCAATAAATGGTGCTGGGAAAATTGGACAGCCACATGTAGAAAAATGAAATTGGACCCTTTCCTTATACCACACATGAAAATAGACTCAAAATGGATGAAGGACCTCAATGTGAGAAAGGAATCCATCAAAATTCTTGAGAAGAACACAGGCAGCAACCTCTTCGACCTCAGCCACAGCAACTTCTTCCTAGGAACATGGCCAAAGGCAAGGGAAGCAAGGGCAAAAATGAACTATTGGGACTTCATCAAGATAAAAAGCTTTGTCAATAAAACCAAAAGACAACTGACAGAATGGGAGAAGATATTTGCAAAGGACATATCAGATAAAGGGCTAGTATCCAAAATCTATAAAGAGCTTAGCAAACTCAATAGCCAAAGAACAAATAATTCAATCAAGAAATGGGCAGAGGACATGAACAGACATTTCTGCAAAGAAGACATCCAGATGGCCAACAGACACATGAAAAAATGCTCCACATCACTCGGCATCAGGGAAATACAAACCAAAACCACAATGAGATACCACCTCACCTAGTCAGAATGGTTAAAATTAACTAGTCAGGAAGTGACAGATGCTGGTGAGAATGCAGAGAAAGGGGAACCCTCCTACACTGTTGGTGGGAATGCAAGCTGGTGCAACCACTCTGGAAAACAGCATGGAGGTTCCTCAAAAAGTTGAAAATAGGGCTACCCTATGACTCAGCAATTGCACTACTGGGTATTTACCCTAAAGATACAAATGTAGTGATCCGAAGGGGCACATGCACCCAAATGTTTATAGCAGCAATGTCCACAATAGCCAAACTATGGAAAGAACCTGGATGTCCATCAACAGATGAATGGGTAAAGAAGAAGTGATATATATATATATATATATATATATATATATATATATATATATGAATACTATGTAGCCATCAGAAGAAATGAAATCTTGCCATTTGCAACGACATGGATAGAACTAGAGGGTATTATGCTTAGCGAAATAAGTCAATCAGGGAAAGACAATTGTCATATGATCTCCCTGATATGAGGAAGTGAAGATGCAATGTGGGGAGTTTGGAGGGTAGGAAAAGAATAAATGAAACAAGATGGGATCGGGAGGGAGACAAATCATAAGAGACTCTTAATCTCCCAAAACAAACTGAGGGTTGCTGGAGGGAGGGGAGTCAGGAGAGGGTGGTGAGGTTATGGACATTGGGGAGGGTATGTGCTATGCTGAGTGCTGTGAAGTGTGTAAACCTGGTGATTCACAGACCTGTACCCCTGGAGCTAATAATGCATTATATGTTTAGAAAAAGATTAAAAAAATAATTAAAAAAAAGAAAATGAATGTTCTTCATTTCCATGGCATCATTGCTTTTGGTTTGTTGAGTCTAATACATTAGAAACACTTAGAATCATCTCTATAAAGTTCTCTAGTAGCTCTCCGTGTTCCTTCACATTAATCAGGTCACTAGAAAAAGGCCCAGACTATTCCTCTTTCCCTGCCCTTAACCAATTCAGATGCAAAGAGAAGGTGCATGGACAATAATGGATCAGGGTCAAGGTAATTGAATGGGACAAAGTATCAGAGTTATGGTCTCTCTTTTGGGATACTATCCTCTAGCTCCCTTTTTCAGCTATCTCAAATTAGGACAACATGGAAAGAGCCTTAATCTCCTTCAGCAATAGGAACATGAGAAAGATCTGGGAGAGGCTGCCTGGGCTAGGATCATAACAAACTCTTTTTCCCCCCAAAATTATTATCTTCCCCTTTTTTGATTTTTTAAAATCACTTTTTGTTTTGAAATAATTTTAGACTCTTAAGAAGTTGCAAAAAATAGTATAGACAATTCCCAGACTTCCCCTGGTGACAATACCCCACTAGAGTATATTATTGAAACCAGAAAACTCGTAATAATACTATTAATTAAGTTGTAGATCTTATTTGTAGTTCACCAGGACTTAAATGCATAAATTTTTTGGGTACGAAGTATAGTTCTATGAAATTTTATCATGTGACAAATTTGTACAATCATCACTACTAGCAGGAAAGTAAAGTGTTCCATTTCTTTCTTTTTTTCTTAAATTTATTTATTTGAGAGAGAGAGAGAGAGAGAGAGCAGAAGAAGGGGTAGAGCAAGAGAAAGCATTTCAAGCAGACTCTGCAGTAAGGGTGGAGACTGACCAGGGGCTCAATTTACCAACCCTGAAATCATGACCTGAGCCAAAACCATATGTTGGACACTTAACCAACTGAGCCACCTGGGTGCCCCTAAAATGTTCCATTTCTATCACACAAAAGAAACACCCTCTAGTTACCTATGAATGGTTAAATCCCTCCTTTGATGTAATAGAGTATCCCCTTCCAACCTCCCTTCATTTCTTCTTTTTTCCTTTATTCATTCTGGGCCACCATAATCCTTTCCCAGGTTGCTAAAACTGTCTCTCCATTGTCTTTTGTTTTGTCTTCCACCAAGCTAATTCCGACACTGCAATGTGATAGAACGATTTAAAATTAATGTGATCTTGTCATACCACTATTTTATACCCTCTTAGTGATATTTTTCAATATTTTCAGGATAAATTCTGAATTCCATATTTTTTTAAAGGACTTCATTTATTTATTTTAAAGAGAAAGAGCACAAGAGCACTTCATTTATTTATTTTAGAGAACGAAAATGAGCACAAGAAAGAGCACAAATAGAGAGCAGAGAGAGAGAGAGAATCTCAAGCACACCCCAGGTAGATCCCCATGTGGGGCTCCACCTCACCATCCTGAGATCACTACCTAATCAAAAGCGACAGTCAGATGCTTAACTGAGCCACCCAGGTGCCCACACCTGAATTCTTACTTCTTGATTTGGCCCTTCTCTACACCTCTTCCATGATCTATTACCTTCCACTTCGTATGCTGAATTCTAACCCTATTGAATGTCCTCCATTTTCTCAGCTGGATTACATCCTCTCTAAACTTTCTACCTCTTGCACATGCCAACTACACTTTTATCTGAATGATTCCTAATTACTCAACCTTGTCCTCTCAACTTTAGTTTTATTTCCTCAAGAAATTGTTCTCTGATCCTCCAAGTTTGTGTTAGGTACTGCTTCCATCTACCCTCATAAGACCTTGTACCTTTCCTGTCATAACATTAATGAAACTCCATATTCCAAGTTCCCATTTAATTGTGTGTGTTCTGCACTTTGCTATAAACTATAAGAGTGGGACTGTGGCTAGCCCATTCATTATACTATCTCCAAAGTCTAATTCGATGACTGAAACATAAAAGGTGGTAATAAATGTTTGTTGATAGCAATAATGAAGGATATATTTTCTCTAATCCACACATGGAATGGGCAATGAACTATGGGAAAACATGTGGGACTAAAGTGCTGATAGAATGGGCAATGGGGGACAAAGTTAACATTTTTCCCACCACTACATTTTTCCATGTACTAATACTAATTATATATATGGTAATAATCCCTTATAATTATGATCTCTGCTAAGTCACACTTTATATCACCATCTCAAAATGTTGAATAAAAGCATACTGTGTACAGTGAAAAATAATTCTTAAACTGCCTGCACCCCACTTCCTGTTGTGAAGGAACATCTCAATGAAGTTTACCCTCTCAACTACTGGTAATATGGCATCTCATTTGTGCCAGGTTGGAGCAGAATGAAATCCACATATTACCAAATTTGTGAACCCAGTCTTCATCCTCAATGTGAGTCAATAAAGTTAGAAGGCCTTTCACTTCAGAATACAAAACACCTCATTGCACATTTCATATTCCGTATTTCTAGACTAACTTATTAGAGATGCGCACACCATTTGCTATTGCTTTGTGACACTGGCAAATGCTTTTAAATCTTCTAAATGTTTTTTTAAAATGTGTGAAATGTGTTCTTTTCAAGGACGTGAAAGTGAACTGAGGCCAAGTGGCAGTGGGCGTGTTAGCTATAAATCTACTCAATACATAAATATATGCATATTGAATTTTTCATCACTAGGCTGACTATAAAATATCTACCTTGTTGGATGTGTTATTTGTAATGTGCAAAGTTCGCTAAGAGAACCATAACTTTTGCATTCTTATTTTATTCTGTGACATGCAAAAGTGAGCTTATTTTTCCTAAAACATAAAACTAGACTTTTGTGAATATTATACCACATCAGTTTAAGAGCTATAGGTATACAATATTTTGACTATTCAAGAACAGATTTTGGTATATTATTTTATGTTAATTGTAAAGATTTTTTTTTAATTTTTCAGCATGCTTAGAGTATATCAAATTTTATTGTTCCTTTAATCTTCTGAGTGAATGTAATAGATATGGTAATCATTTTTTATAAACATTTAATGTATAAATGATTTATTTGCACATGCTAGACATCTATACTCCCCATTATACGTGTCTGCATAAATGTTGAAATTTTTAATATTTAGACATTCAGTAGATGAACTGGTCTACTATGGTTATTTGCCACTTGACTCCTTATAAAAAGGGGGGAAAAAAGGCTCTTATTTCAGTTAAGGAGGTCTCCAAGAAGTTGTCTCTTCTTAAATAAGTAAAAAGATAAAAAATCAGTGAGGACAGCACTGTACTTGGGAGAATGGACCTTGCCTTTAGGTTTTTGTAATCTACAACTGATTTAATAAGATTTATTCTTTTTATGATTTATGAAACACTACTTGTAGTTGAGAAATAATTCAGCATTATTCTGGACAGGATATGAAGAATGGCTTTTTTTAGCCTTTAAAAGGAGCCTATTCTCCTATTCTTTTGGGCAAAGAAATAAGACTGCTAATCTTAGGCACTATTTCTCTGCAGATGGTACTGGTCAGATCTTGTTCCTTTGGACGAAAATGTGAATTTTATACCTTTATTATAGTGAAAGGACTGAGCTGCAACTTAAAAAGGAGTATATGTTCCTAGGTAAATGGCAAACTGTTTGACTTCACTCTGGACTACAGTACTTGCTGGAAGCAGTTTTTTTCATAGTTGGATATGAAAAATAAGAAAGACTCAAAATGCATAAATAGTAGCAGATGCTTCCTTAACTTACCCTAGTGAAATAATTTTGATGGGTGGTTATGAATTTGTAAGTAATGTTTACTTCTGAACTGCCATAATTGCTTTTGGAACTATTTGAAGCATTCTGAATTGTATCTGTTTTTATTGTAATATGGAATTGTATTGCCATTTTATGAAGTGGCATCTTTTTGATGCATGGAAGTTCTGGATACATTTGTTATCCATCATGAGGAAACCAGATAAGTAAATATTACAACTATAACTGAAATGCTTCTTTTTTACATGAATAAATGAAAACCATTTTGAATCTGAAGGCAGAAACACTCTATCTGCAGACTGACAAATTGCATATTTGTTTGGTTTCAAAAAACTGGTGTCTGGCTTCTATACTGTGACTGAGAGAAATGTCTGTCTCCTGCATGACAGAGCTTCTGAGATGGAGGAGCTCTCCTCTTTGCAGAGGTGGAAGAGGTCAACTGAATGACCATAAAGAAAAAGGGCCCTTGTCTATATAATTACTTTTGAATGGAGTAAGACCACACAGTCTCTCCATCTGAAATGTGGTAGCTTATCTATATTCCTACACTCCCAAATCCCTCTCAGCTCTCTAATATTTTCTATAAACATTTATTGAACACATAATTTTGTGTAAAATATTAAGAAATAGTTTGCTGTTTAGATTCTTTGACCACTTATAACTTTTAATTACATGATCAATCTGTCTTTAACATAACCCCAAATATTGACCATGTAAAGTAACATACATGTGTTTTAACCTAAAGATTAAGGAGACAGACCTGGATTCCTAAATGACTAAAAGAGTGCAACTAGCTTTGGAGAAGAACTACCTCTTCGAGGTTGGTCAAGTGATTCAAAAGAATAATCAGGTGTTTAACTTCTTACATATACTAGAAGTTAAAAGAGCTTTTCTGGAAGGCACACTTCAAATTAATTACAATATAAGGATTATATCCAGTATAATGAGTTGTTCTTGTTAAGGAATGTTTGGACAATATACAAAACAAGTCATATGATGCATTGTTGTTGTCAGATAAGACATGACCAGGTAGATGACTGCCACGGGGATATATAGAGCAAAGGGAATGGAGTATGTTTGAAAACAGAGAGACCATCTATACCAGTACTTCTCAAACTTCAATGGATATAAATCTCCTGGGGAATTGGGATAAAATCCAAACTCTGATAAGGATTTCTTGGGTGGGACCCAAACCTATGTTTTTCTAACAAGCTCCTCAGTGATGCCAATGGCACTGGACTGCTGGCCACACTTAGAGAAGCAAGGTAAAAATAATGTGCAATGTGAGTAGTGCAAAATGAGTTAAGTAAATTTGACCTAGAAACTTTGTTTTGTTTTTCTTTGTGACAACTCCAATGTATCCACGGTCAGAGTTTATCTCTGTATTGATGACAATATCAAATCCCTATTCTTCAAGTGTAATGGCATTATTATTTTATTTTTTCTTAGGCGTGGCTTTATTCATTCATACAAAAACGGAAGATTTTTTAAAATGTCATTACCATTTTCAAAAGGAGGATCAAAGAACTTATTACAAACTATACAGACCAGTAAAAACAATCTAACTTCCAGACACAATACTAGGAAATTATTAAAGAGCTAGCTTGTAAGTGCCTAAGAAAAGGCAGCCACAAAAGCAGGACCCACTGAGCATTTACTAAGCACAATCACATTCCAATAGCCTCTTTTTTTTTTTTTGTAGTTGATGTGACAGGTCTCAATTTCCACAATACATTTGACAATTTTTCCACCACTGAATTTAAGAACAAAATGTAAAAATATAAATTAAATGCAAGGAAATTTGTTTTTTACCAATTACTATTTGAAAAACCATATCAAAATGAGGCTGATTAATTTACTGAGGTACATTGGGTAGAAGTTTCTAAAATTAAACTAATGAGTTATGTATGTTCAATTTTATTTAAAGTTTTGTTAATGTACTAGATAATGATTATAATAAAGAAGACACTGGCATAAAAATTTATGTAGCATTGAGCTGTGAGAAATCACAAAGATAGCAAGAGGCTAAAGTAACAAGTCATGTATTGAACTTTTGTATAAATAACGTCATTGAATGCTTTTGTCTAATAGTCCTTAAGGCCAATAATAATGTTTAAATACATTAACACATAACAAATGCATAATTTTATGAGAAAAACAACCAGGTTCTCAGGTTCTCTTTGTCTTCTAAAAATTAAGACTCACTCTTCATACAGTCTAAAACTTGGAAAGGAGAGAGTCAAGAAATGTTTTGTAGGTGAGCAGAAGCTTGTCCGAAAGGTGCAGATATTTGGTAGACAGCTGAACAAAAGTGGCAAGTGTCGGTGCTTGTTTAAATTAGTTAAAATTAAAAGGAATGTACTGAGGAAGATTGTAGGATCAAAAATGGCCTCTGTAGAACCATACAAGAGATTATTCAGGAAGAGGTACAAAGGTTACACTGAAGTGAAACAAAACAGAGCATCTTGAAAAATTATAATATTATCACATGTTTAATATCACTTTTTAGATCTCAATTTCTTCCTGTTCAAGAATTATTTTCAAAACACAGCTAATAATTTTTTCAAACTCATAATATAAATATTTAGTAAAAGAATGAGAATCTAAGTGAATAAATGACACAGGATTTTTTTTTTTCCTTCTTGAAGACATACTTGTTAGGGAGTAGAAGAGGATTCTTTGGTACTTCAGTTTCAGGGTCAAGGACAGGGGCTTGCAGTCCAAGTATCTCTTGCCTCACTGCCCTGCAGATATGGAAATCTTCATCCTTCTGCTCACACTTGCTTGAGCTTTTTTCTTACTTCCAATTTCTCTCCATCTTGGCTTTTTTGTTGAATATGAAGTAAACTGGATTAGGAGGATTGAAAATTGTGTGTGTGTGTGTGTGTGTGTGTGTACATGTGTCTGCAAGCACACGTGTGTGTGTGCGCACACACATACGCTTTCTGAATGAAGTACAGCTTCGAAGTCACAGATGGCACATTAGAAAAAAGAAATATAGTAAAATGAGCAAATATATTCTCATTCACAATTTCCTAGAGGCCCCTTGGTTGTTAATTGAAACTTTTGTCTACTTTATTGAACAATAAAAGTGGCAGCAACTACTCCCAGGTGTCCTTCAGTATTAAAAAGAGGATAAAGGGTTCCTGGCAAAGGTGACAGAAATTAATGCGGTGAGCCCAGCTATCAAACATTCTGATATGTGAATTGCCTGATATTTTTATAATGCTGTCTTATGATTGGAAATGTTATTGCTTCTATTGAATCAATAGAAAATGTTAAAGCTCCACAGAACCCCAATTACAAACTAAAGCTGGAAGGTTAACATCTGGGAGCAGCAGAGATAGAAACAATCTCTATTGTCATACCTTCCTGACAAGTAAATGTCAGAAACATAACGCCTTTGCCTGGTCTCAGCACAGAGCACATGTAAAAGAGTGATTGTAAGGCTGCCTCAAGTCAAATCGCCTGTCATCTCAGCTTTGACATGGAATTACTTTTGTTTTATGCATCTATTAACCTTGAACTATCAGCATTTGTTTTAATGTTCCAGACTGAAGTGACCTAAGTGTTCTTCTCTCATATAAAGGGGCTCTGTGAGAGGACAGAGCATGTGGCCTGCGTTGGGACTGGTCTTTATGGGAAGGCAGACTGAATGAATCTGGGAGGACCATTTTTTCCCCAAATGCTAATACCCGTTTTTGAAGTCCACTTTGGGAAGGGCAATTCCTTTGGGTTTTAAACAGTTCCTCTGTCCCCAAGAGTATCTTAAAAAATATGCAAACATCACCCATTATAGGGAGGATCCCATATGATCAGTGATGATACAGTTATCACATAATGTATTCAAAAGAGGTCGTTGGTACAGTCAGTGGGAGATGGGTTGGAAGGAAGAGAAGGTCTCAGTTTCTCATGGTGGAAGACAAGGCAGAGAGAGGGATTAAGTAACTTGACTTTGAGCTGAATTCTGATGTCTTCACATACCGTATCTCTTTTCATCCTTCTTAAGCATTGCATATTAAATGCTTTACATCTCCCCCATGACCTTGTCTAGCACCCTTTATAGAATAGCCATTTCGTGTTTCTTTTACCATTATACTAGGTAAGGCAAGTAGGACAGTTTTATAACTGGTTCTACGCCTTCCCTTCTAGTGTTTTTTATTGTTGCTGGTAATGTTGTTGTTATTGTTGTTAAGTCCTGACACAACTTCAGTTTCAACTGATTCATGGTATCAAATTATGAAGTAAGACTTTTTCTTGTATTTTTCATCCACCATGGTATGTCTCATTCTGATTCTGGGTTCTAGAAATCCTACTTTGCCCTTGATTCAATACTTCACATACTCAGGGCGCCTGGGTGGCTCAGTGGGTTGAAGCCTCTGCTTTCGGCTCAGGTCGTGATCCCAGGGTCCTGGGATCAAGCCCCACATCAGGCTCTCTGCTCAGCAGGGAGCCCGCTTCCTCCTCTCTCTCTGCCTGCTTCTCCGCCTACTTGTGATCTCTGTCTGTCAAATAAATAAATAAAATCTTTTTTTTTTTAAATACTTCATATACTCAAAAGCATATCCTGAGAACATTTTGCTCAAAGCTTATTGTCAGGCATATGCCTGTTTTGTTGTTGTTGTTGTTTTGGTTTGGTTTTGTTTTGAGGTCTAACTTCTTCACCTGGACTTTCAGGCTGGATGCAGCCCAGTATTCCTAGGGAGAGAGTTACTCAGGGGAAGGATTTATGTGAACTAGATCTTATTTTCAACATACAAACTCTCTATAACAATCGGGGGGCGGGTACTTTTGAGTTTTTCTTAACACACTCCCATCAGTCTTTTATTAAGACCGCTTGTCTACCTTTTAAATATTTGAATTCTCAAATCATTTGCAAAAAGAGACGACTAACATATTTTGCCTTTCCTGGTTCAGGATCATGGCTCTATTCAGTTCCTGAAGTTCTCCTTCATTACTCACCATAGTAGCTCTGTTCTCATCAACCACAAATTCTGAGCACCAGAGTGCCAGGGTATATAATCATTCTCTTAAACAGCAAGCATTTTTATGGCATATACTATGTGCCAGCCACTGCTATCAGCACTTAACACCTATTATTTCATGGGCTTTCCATAAGAATCTTATAAGACAGAAAGTCTTATGGTCCCCATTTTATAGATGAAAAACTGACACACAGGATGTGAAGTCTGAAGTCTTAGAGTTAGTCGTAGAAACTAGATTAAACCTAGTCTGCTCCAGATCCTATAATTTTAATACTCTGCTACACACCTGCCCCACTACCTAAGGATCTTCAGGTTAAAAATATAATAAGTAGTTGTTGAACACTTATTGTAAACTAGACATTGCAAGAATTTTATATAAATATTTTACTTAATGTTCACAAACTTTTATTTTACAAGTCTACAATAAGGTGAAATGATTTGCACTTGGACACACAGTTACTAAAACTGATTCCAAAGCCCAAGGTCTTCTTGATCAAAGTGAAAAGTCAGTATATTAATATAAATAAAAATGACCACATTCATTGGTATACTCATTAGTGATGCTGTGTTGCATAGAGGTTATGTGCTAAAGCAATTTAGGATTTTCACCCCAAAAACTAGATAAGTAAGCAAAGACATACCAGACTTTCCCAACTAGCTCTGTTCCTGGATACCATGACACAGGTCCCTGCTGACTCTGCAGAATAATTTCCTATAACCCTTTGCATTTCCAGAATCATTATCTATACCAGTGCTTTACTTTAATAAACCTCCATTTCCAAGAATGACTAATATTATAGAAGAGACGAGCATTGCATGGAAAGATAAGTTTTTTTAAAAAAAGAGATTTTATTTATTTACTTGAAAGAAAGAATAAGAGAGAGAGAGAGCACAGAGGGAGAGGGAGAGTGAGTGGCAGATTTCCTGCCGAGCAAGGAACCCTATGTGGGGCTTGATCCCAGGATCCTGAGATCACGACCTGAATTGAAGGCAGACACTAAACTCACTGAGACACTCAGGCACCCCAATAAGGGAGTTTTAAAGACAATAGTATTGAAAAATATGGCACCTCAAAGTCAAATTAGAGATATGTTTAGTAAGCTCAATTTTGTAAAAACAGATTTCAGTATTCATGTTGAGTGTATATTTTAGAGTCTTGATTACCCTATAATCAGACCCCATACTTATATTTCTTTCTTTCCTTTGTGAGAACACCATATTTTGTGAAATGTTTCAGATGAGCTCAATTCTAAAAGCAAGGTGGCTGACACCAACCTCTACTGACCACAGCAACATAAAAATCAAATTGTAGTAAGTGATTTCATCTTTCTATGAACAACTACAAAAATACTGTCCATCAGTCTGGAAAAGTACTGTCTTGGTGAAATAATGCCTGTGGCCCAGGAATGAATAATTACTGTAGCATTTATTCAGCAAAATTCTATCTGAAGTTAGTAAAGTTTACACTGAAGCAAACTGGAGAACTAGATTTGATCATGACCATATTTCTCTGTTTCAAGCCAGGGGATATTTAGGAAGATGTGCACTGCACGAGCGATTGGATGAGTGTATCACCAGATAAGGCAGTTTTAGCATATGATGGCTGGGATAAATGTAAAAAGACACAGTGTTACTTATATCACAAAGCTCTAATTCACATTTATGCCAGCAGTCCCATGCCCAAATTGCTTATTTTCTCCATTACACTGGTGGGTCTTGGAATCAAAGAGCTCTAAGTCTCACAGGCAAGTTTATGAAAACCCAGATTTCCAAACAGTTTGAGGAGAATTGTCTTCCATGGAGGTCGCAGTGAAATAAATGCACCGCTCAATTGTTTCCTCTCTTCTAATTCAAACATCTGTATCTTTGGGGTAAATACCCAGTAGTTCAATTACACTGATTGTGAGGTAAAGTATTGTCAAACAATTGAGTTAAAATCCATCAAATTTGTGTTCAGTATGTACAAGTACATATGTACATATGTACACACACACACACACATACCATATGGACACAACTCCATGGGCTAGTAGATGCAGGAAAGTTCATCACTTAGATTCAGCTCCCTATAAAACCTGCTTTTTAATTAGGTGACAAATGCATACACGTGAAACAATCAGAGAACATTGCAAAATAATATATAACTGCATTATATATTTAGTGTCACACACTTCCTGTTTCAGCAGTTCATAAAAAGTATCTGATCCAAAGCCTTGGATAATAAGAGCTGTGGCATAAAAGCCCAGCCAATTATTATCCCGACCTCTGTGATTCTTAGCCCAGTATATGACACCCTACCAGTATAGTTGCTAAGGAAGAAAAAAAAAGAGCCCAATTACATAAAAGTAATTGTTCCATTTGTTCATTAAACAAATATTTATTAGTAACTGCTATAATAAGTGAGGGATATTTTAAAAATGAATATGGCACGATCTGTTCCCTCAAAAAGTTCACATTTTAGTGGCAGAGACAGACAAGGAGCTAGAATCCAATGTCCAGTACAAGTTCATTGTCATAAGCACAGATTGTTGTATCATTTAAAGACAAGCTTTGCACTAGCTACATCTGATCTCCACATGAACATTATATTTACAAAAAAAAAAAAAAAGCAACAATAATAAAAGAATAAAATGAAGACCCAAGAGAATAGAGGCTTTGCAGTGTTACTCCTCCAATTAGCCTTCATGGAATATTCTCATGGAAAAGGTTTAGGGAAGACTGAACTTACATGTTGCCAGCAACACAAAAACAACAAAAGAATTCTTTAAATAATGCCTTGCTTATCTTGATATGACAAGCTTGGCACAACAATATAACAGCCAAAAAACGAGACATTGGATAAATGAATAAATGGATGAATGGTGCTATAATGCTTCTCTCTTTGAATATACAACGTTTAACAGTTAAAGTTACTAAGGTTCATTCCTTAGTAAATTATGCATTGCTTCCTTTTTCTTTTCTTTTCAATATCTAATGGATTTTAAACTTCACAACTGTTTGCCCTTGTTTTCTCTGGGTGAGCTCTTTGAGAAAAAGTTGTTTTATACTATTTGGAATTTTATTCAGACCATGAAATACTACTATACACACAATAATTACAACCTATCTCCCGAGAAAGCATACACAAAAATATCAAGGATTAAAAAAGATCTAGGTACAAAACCAGTTTCACCAAGCATAAAACTATGACTGTGGCCAGGAGATGATGTAAACCTCAGTTTTTTCATGTGTTCAGTGAGGGATATAATACTACCCAATAAAAGATTTTGTGAAGATTACAGAGAATGACACCTGTAAAAAAAAATCCCAAAAAATGTTTTGTCCAAGAAATGTTAGACCTCTTTCTTTGATATCCCACACATTCTGACACACATATGGAATGGAAGTGGTGTGCAGCAAGGGTCACCACCTCCTGATACACATGCTGTGCAGTTCTCAGTCCATGGGTGTCATACACCAAGAACAGAAGGTGAGTAATATCCCTTGTAATTGAGAAGCAATAACGCTGAATAGGGTTTGTTGGATTCTGAATTATTGAAATCAGCAATGGTCATTTAAATAGCAGAACTGGGGTTTGGTCCAGTGATATGATAACAATTTGGCACATTTTCATTTATATAAGGACCACTGATAGTAAATCAGACACAATGTGTATTATCAGTGCCTTGCACTATAGCAGTTTAGAACAAAATATCCATTTTGATGAAATGTAGCTAAATGAAATCAATTTTTATCATAAATTTCTTTATATTCTATCCTTTCAGCAATTACACGTAAATTATTTCCTAGGACTTTAAATTTTACTATCTTCTCTTCTTATTCCTACATATATATATATATATATATATATATATATATATATATATATACACATTCTTTTTCTCTTTATCTTTCTTTATGTCACTTACCTGACTGGTATATTCTTCCACATCTTCTCTGTTTTTCTGAAGTCTTCCAGGCTTGCAAAGACCAGCTCATTTCTAAACTCCTATCTCATTGGAGTGCCTTTTTCCTTCTACTCCCACAAAGCTTATCTTTTTCTGGCCAGTCTTAGAACTCAAACATCCATATTTTATCCAGCTCTTAAACAATATTTCAAGGCATCTCACTTGTTCTATTTTTTATATATCTGGCTATCCAATTTTATAATGGCTATGGCCTGCTTTACAACATGGAGCACAAATATAGTTACAGCACTTAAATATTTCTAATTAATATTTTATTTCCCTCAAGAGTTCCCAACAGGAATTTATTCCCTTTTAGAGACTCAGACACCCTGCCTCCCTATAATCCCAGCTGGGGACTGGAGGAAGGACTAAGTCTAAAAAGGCTACCTCCAATATTGCTTCTTGCCCTCAGATAAAGAGTTATCCTTTAGAAGTTGGTCTTGCAACGTTATCTCCCTGACTGGTTCATATCTCTGCATAGGCAATGGGATTTCTTAAGGAAAAAGGATCCTATTCCTTCAGGACTAAGTTCCAATAACAGTGTACCATAGGTGGACTCCCTGTGTATTATACGCCCATGTATACCCATTTTCTGTTCTGTTACAAAATAAGAGATCATTTTTTTTTAAAGATTTTATTTATTTATTTGACAGAGAACAAAAAGCCAGACAGCAAGAGCAGGGACACAAGCAGGGGGAATGGGAGAAGGAGAAGCAGGCTTCCCACCGAGCAGAGGGCCCGATGTGGGGCCAGAACTCTGGCATCATGACCTGAGCCGAAGGCAGATGCTTAATGAATGAACTCCCCAACAATAGACCATTCTTTTTAGTATATGTGCTGCCGAAATGAGCATGTGGATCATTCTTAATTATCCTGTTTCAGTACATATGTTGGAGGGTCTTTGACAAAGGGTCTGGCTCAGAGATAACTTCTCATCTTAGTCACTTCTTTAGCTGGAACCAGCTCTCCATTAAGAGCCTCCAAAACCTTTATCTTAAACCTAGATCTAGAATTAACATCTCCATTTTCAGGGCAATTTGGATCCAGAAGTTTCACTGTCTATTATTTCTACTGCCTTTAGGGAAGGTCTCTCTGCTTATTGGCTAGTTGTACTTCAAATCTCGTACATTAGGCATCAATATTCTTCACTTACAGATGTTTAGGAAAATGAAACTTTAGGCAAAACAATTCTCCTTCCTTGCAAGGATCAGTTTCATTTACTGTGAGTCTTAGAGAGTGTCAACATTGAAGGAGTCACAAAACTTTCTTTTAAAACAAAGTCATTAAATAGTAGAAGCCTACGCATCCTACAGTAAGAAATTTTATTACACACACAACCCTTCCTGGGGCAAAATAAATAAATAAGTAAATAAATCAGCTTCTCTACATTAAATAAATAAATAAATAAAAGCAAAAAGAGAACTGTAAAATAAGAACAAAGAAAGGAAAACACATACCCTGTCTACTTAACTGAAGGCAAGTAAATATCATAAGTATCTGCTTTTTATCTCCAAAAACTAGCATAGGAGTTGACACAAAGTACTCTTTTATTAGGATATAAAAGCATATAATCATCAAAATTAGGTATGGAAGAAAACTTGGAGACAAAACACTTGAAATCAGATGAGTTGTGACTCAAAGTCATCACACCAGTTTGTGTCAATGAGGTAAACATATTTCATTCATAATGATAATATCTAGTTTTTGTGCTGTTTGGTTAAATTATAAAGTCTTTAATGATAAGGGCCTTGACATCAACTTCTCCAAACTTTCCTACAGTAATTAATCCAAGTATATATACTGTGGACATACAGTGGTCATTTCAAAGTTCATGTTGAAAGAATGAAGAGAAAATCTGATCTGCTTATATGTTTTTTTTTTCCCATATAATTTCTATATCATCTTGAGGATACGAACTGAGCTTAATATGAAATGTTACAGCTTCATTATAAGTATCAGACTTTGTTAAATTATTTCTTACTCTTGAATATCTAGATAAAGTGAAAATGCTAGTGGCAGGCAGGAAAATTATGACATCTAGAATCCATTTTCTATTTCTTATTGTCATATTTATTGCCATTTTCAATAAATGTGATTATTTTTAAATACCTTACACCATTTCCATATGCATCATTGCTGAATTCTAGGAAAAAACAGCTAGCATCATTCAAAAATGGCCCGGGGTATAAATTAAGTAGGAAAAAACATGTTATTGGCCATCTTTCAAACTTCCCTTTCAATGCTCCTTTAATCCTTCCAGATATAGCCCTTTGTTCACACCTAGCACCTGTTTGGTGCTATTTGGCTACTTGAAAACCAGTTCAGTACTTAGTAACTCCATTCACCTGAAAATGATCTCCACCATGGGGCAATTGAGGTGAGGTTCCACAGGGGCTGTGAATTAACCTCAAGTCAAAATAGAACCATCTGCTCTACTGTCCTGCTAAACCAGAAACTGGGACATTCATAAGTTCTCCCTATTGAAAATTCTCACTATAAATATTTGTCTCCAGATTCAAACCTATATCAAGATGAGTATAAAGAGTTCTTAGTAGCTAGAAGTCAGTTGGAAATTCTAGAGATCCCATAAACCAGTTTAAAAAAAATTTTTTTTTGTATTATAGAGATTACTACATCTATATCCCAGTGGTTTTAAACTTTAACAATTACCAAAACTGAGCTCACTCTGAAAACATGAATAATATTCCTATGATTGAAAGCAACCAAGGTTTATAGTAACTTTAAGGGCTATTAAGCAAGTTCCTATATGAATCCAGAGAGTGAATTGTATAAGCATTTAGAATGTGCTGATGATAAAGAGATTCATAAAAGTTGTTATGCTGATTTTATGTTGATGGATGTTTGAATATAGGTGAGTTATTAACCAGAGGCAAGTGAAACTAATGTTTAAGTATTATGATATATGTGTAATTGAAAGTGAATTTTCTTGGTAAAATGGGGAGCACAGAAAAAATGAGAAAGAATGAGTGAGTACAAATAAAGATAATCATAGAGATAAATCCATTTGGAGTGCCAGTATAAGTCGCCAAGTTTCCCGTAACGCCAAGAATGTTAACCCCTAAAAGAATCTAGTCCAAAAGTATTTGAAGTATTATACATATTTGTAATGTGTTAGGTGGATGGCACTCAATTCTGCTTTTTTTTTTTAAAGATTTATTTATTTATTTATTTATTTATTTATTTGTCATAGAGAGAGAAGCGAGAGCAAGCACAGGCAGACAGAGTGGCAGGCAGAGGCAAAGGGAGAAGCAGGCTCCCCGCCAAGCAAGGAGCCCAATGTGAGACTGGATCCCAGGATGCAGGGATCATGACCTGAGCCGAAGGCAGCCGCTTAACCAACTGAGCCACCCAGGCGTCCCTCAATTCTGCTTCTTAATTAGATCTGTGCAGTCTTCCTTCTTCCTCCTCTTCACCATGTGTCTGTTTCCACTCTTTGCAACCTGTTGCCTCCTCGCTTACCTCCTCTTCCAACTGCATATTAATAAAACTATTGAGTGGGTCTTTTACCTTTTCTTTGGATGCTATCCTTAAAAAGACAGAGCTATGCATCTATACTATGGCAATTTGTTTAGTGTTTGGACTCTAAAAGCTTAGTGCAATGGCCCCATAATACAACCTTGGACCTAATAATAATTGAAAAATGGGGACACAAAGATCTATGGACACATTTCTCATTCTCTTCTGATTCCTTCCTTCATGGTCCTGTTTCCTTTTCTGTAAACTTTCACAGAAAGTGAAAAGTAGAGTAGGTAAGAACTGCCCACCTGGCAACAGATATCACAAAGGACATTTTATTTACATTTTCTCTTCTACACTGTTCATAGTTGTGCGTCCATACTCACCATACATATTTTCTAAGTATTTTTTATATTATTATCCTATTCACCTAATCTGTGCAAGTAGATATACATGATTTCGCTCTTTCACTTCCATCCTGGCTTTTGTGGCTAGAAAAATAAATGTTAAAGATGCAGAAGGTATTTTTCTCCTTCTTTGATATTTCATACTCAGGAATCTAATATGAAAAAAAGGAGTAAGGGAATTATTTTTTAACATTTTGAGCAAGGCTTGATAAAATCAGTGTGTTTATCAATGAACTCACAAAATCTCTAATGTGGTGTTGTTACTATTTGTTGGTTAGTTGGTTAAAGTCAAATAAGCCTATATTAAGAGAGAAGAAAAAGAAAACCTTAAAGGAACCAACACTTGAAGAAGACAAGGTAACTTCAAAAGTTAGAGAGAAAGCAGAGTAATATGGATCTCTCTCACAAGGGTATATTTACTCACACTTTAAACAGTGGGAAGAAAATGAGGCCATGTTATGGGAAGTCTTTATTTTTTTTTTAAGATTTTATTTATTTATTTGACAGACAGAGATCACAAGTAGGCAGAGAGGCAGTCAGAGAGAGAGAGAGAGGAGGAACAGTCTCCCCACTGAGCAGAGAGCCCGATGTGGGGCTCGATTCCAGAACACTAGGATTTTGACCAGAGCTAAAGGCAGAGGCTTTAACCCACTGAGCCACCCAGGCGCCCCAGTATGGGAAGTCTTTCAATATTTAGTGAGTTTTAAACATCCAAATTAAAAACACATGGAATCTAAAAAACAAAACAAATGAATAAATATACAAAAAATAAAATCAGACCTATAAATACAGAGAACAAACTGATGTCTGCCAGAGGGAAGAAAGGGAGGAAGATGTGTAAAATAGGTGAAGAGGAGCAGGAGACAAGCTTCTGGTTATGGAGTGAATAAGTCATGGGAATAAAGGGCACAGCATAGGTAATGTAGTCAATGGTATTGTAATACCACTGTATTTTGAAAGGTGATAGCTACACTTTTGGGGAGCACAGAATAATATATAGAGATACTGAATCACTATGTTGTATACCTGACACTAATGTAATGTTGTGTGTCAACTATACTTAAATAAAAAAAATTAAAACAAAGAAATAAAAACAACAGCAACAACGACCAAGGGGGAAAAGGTATTTGAAAACTATACCATGGAAACACTGACCAAATTTTTAAAAATCTTGAGGAGAAAGATCATTTTCCCTAAAAACATGATTAACAGAAAAACAGAATATGTCAAACAATAAACACATATATACCATTTAACTTTCACCTCACACCACTCTATCCCTCGCCAAAACTAATATTAAAAAAAATGAAAAAAAAAAAAGCGAATACCGGGAATTAGAGGAGCTGTTTTGTTGTTTTACTATATTAACATTCTATAGTATATTAAACAGATTGAGTCAGTTTGGACTTGTCATGCCAGAGGTATATCACTGCAAACATTTTACAAGGCAGTTTCTTAGAACAAGTGAATTCCATAGATACAGATTATGTTTTTGTTGGTTTGGTTTTGGGATTTTTGGGTAACATCTCTCAAAGTTTCACATAACATTTTTATCATTAAATGATAAAATGTGAGTTAAATAATAGTGCAGATATGTGGATTCATAATTAGTGGAAACCTCTATGATTCAGGATAAGAAGCTTAGTGATGAATTTGAATTCTATGGTGCAAAATTTTACGTATTCATACTGTCCTAAGTGTCTTACTAGGGTTTTGGAAGTGCTGTAAGACTATCAACACCTTCTGTTTTTGAAGGACTAAAAAGGGGACTATTTGGAACTTTTATTAATACTGAATGGGTACTTAACATGCAGTTTGTATCTGCAAGGGGTTTTGGAGCAAACACTCTAATATTTTGTTGAGGTTGAACAGCAGCATTGTGTGGGACAGGCAGCTATTTCAGCATCAGAAAAACCAAGTGATGTTCTAGGTTCACCATTTAATATTTGCAAGGCTGTAGAAAAGTCCTTCTATGAATCTCAGTTTTCTTATCTAAAGTCTCCGATTAGCTTTCCTTTTCTACCTATCACCCAGAGTTGTTCCGAGGATAAATTAAAAACAAAAAAAGTTTTTGCTTTGTTTTGCTTTATTATTTTTTGTCATATTGAAAAACAGAAAGGAAGGCATTATTACCATCAATGCATATATGCTTTGCTTTATAATAACTTAGATTCATTCATATGTCTTTCAGTCTCTTAAAAATTCAAAAAATAACTTCAGGCTACAGTGACTCAGAAATTGTTTATTTTCAGGAACTGGAAAAGGCATACACTTAGAAGTCATCAAAAAAATAGAGATGGGAAAAGATAAAAAAGAAATTAGCTGAGGTCTTCGGGTACCTGGAGAAAAAATGGTGCCTTGTGTTTGTACTATATGCATGTGGTAAAAAACTGCAAAGAGAAACTCCTGTTTCATGCTTAAGGTATCAGTTTGGGTTGATAAGAGAGATAAAAACTTGCTCCAAATTGACAAATTTTCAAAACCTCATCCTGAGTCTTTTTTAATAAACCCCACAATCTCTTGTCCTTAAATAGTTTTATATCTAGAGTTTAATAGTCACTTGGAGCAAAATTATCTGGTCAACAAAAGAAGCTATGAAGATTATGCCTGGTCCACAGTAACTATGGCCTAATGTATATGTTACAAAAACAACTAACAGTAAAGGTAAAAGACGATCAATAATCCATGACCTTTTGCTCTAAATGACTTAAAGTAGTAACTTTAGAAGGTTTTACTTTTAGTGAGTTGATATTTGTAAAGTAGGTTTCATGAGGAGCTTAAGAATACCCACTAAAAGCTATGTTAACTCTTTAAGCTAACCTAGTTAAGAACTATTTGCCAGTGAAGGAGCTGTGACATAACGGGTGGTATACTAATAGAGTATTGGAGGAAGTATACTGTATTTTTCAACAGACACTGTAAAAAGATTCTGGCTACTCTAGTACATTTCAGTGAGAAAGTTCTCTAATTCTCCTATATTTCTGGATCCATTGTTAATCATTTTTATTTTACTCAGGGCAGAATGACCTTAAATAGACTAGGTAAAAAAAAAAAAGTACCATATTTTTGCTAGCAAAACTGAGAGTTAAAAAACCCTTTAATTAAGAGAACAGACTGTGCTAGTAATAAATTTAGCTTGGACTAACTGTTGTTCTCCCTGAGAATCACCGGGCTATCTGTAAGCTTGTATGGTCACACTTGGTGGGCTTCAGGGTCATGCCAAAGCCGATGTCCATCAGAGACATTATTCAAAGACCTCTTCAACATGAGACTAAAGCAGTGGCAATTTTAACTCCAATGTTTGTCATAATGGCATTGTTTGAAAATAGAATATAGCCAGTCATGGGCTTGAAGTAAGTGAGCAGTTGACAGTAGAATTAAATTCTTTTTGCTGCAGGTGTTTTATTGCTATTATCTTTATCAGCCTCATCACCATCATTATCATCATAATCATCAAGCTTTTACTATATACTGATCTAGTGGAGATAAAAAGAACAGTAAGCAACATCCTCTGCCTATGAAGAGTCTATAATTCATTCTGATGACATAGCACATATGCATAGAGGACCCAGTAATAATTCTATATAGAATAATATCAAACAAAATATATAGTTTACAAAGGAAATATCACTGGAAAATGAAGCTAGCAATGATCAAGTCTAAATTCATCATTTATGCATCCACTCAACAATATTTATTGACTATTTTATCAGAAATAAACACCGCTGAAATTAGTAGAAAACACATGATTGTTTAAAATAAATAGGATTTTTGTTATTCTCCCATAATCATAATCAGACACCATATTTGTTGTGGGATGGTTTCATGACTGCTGCCTCTTGCTCACTAGATACTGCTAGAGGTTGATATGGAACATCTACAATCAAGGCAGGGTGAAATAGTAGGGGACATGGAATAGTAGATCTTCAAGAATGAGAAGAGAATGAAGTAAAGAAAGGACAAAGGTGGAAAAGGAGGTAAATGCGAATTATTTTAGCTAGCTGGGCAGTATAAGCAAAAGATTAGATGGAGAATAATAATGATGGGTTTTAGATAAGTTAGAAGGAATATCTACTACACAACAGGAATGTCTATTACAGGATATCAAGTTATCTAAAATTACTTATGTATTCCACTTTGTAAAAGTGGCACATCTGTGATCTCCAGTTGAAGATTGCTAGGTAAAGATGAAAATAAAATAAATGAACCAACCATGAGAATGAACCACACCCAAAGAGTTTTTATAATTTGGTATAAGAATTGAGTCAGGGTGGCAGGCAAGCAGGTAGCAGTTACAAATATATAGGTTTCAAGGGAGGAAGCAAGACGGTGGAGAAATAGGCAACTGAAATATCATTAGGTCCCAGAAGTTCAGATAGATAGTTATCAAACCATTCCAACACCTACAAATACAAGAGGAGATAGAAGAGAAGAGGAGCAGCAATTCTAGGAACAGAAAATCAACCATTTTCTGGAAGGTAGGATGTGCGGAGAAGTGAACCTAAAGCAATGGGATGATAGACTGTGGGGAAAGGGCTGGCTCCTGGCAAGTGGTTGGAGCAGCAGAGCACAAAATGAGAACTTTTAGAAGTCTGCCCCACTAAGGGATGTCACTCTAGAGGCTAAGCGGGGGTGGAGCCCTCGAGGAGACAGTGTGGTCTCAGGACCTGCAGGTCTCAGAAAGACCAGGGGTGACTAAGTGTGGCAGAGCTGCTGGGTATCAGAGTGTGGAAGATGGATACAGGGACAGAGCCAAGAAGTGAGCTCTCAGCTCAGAGTAACCTTAAACCATGATCTGAGGCACAAAGGACCACTACTCTTCAAACAGGGACCCCACAAATTGCAGATCTGGGGAGACTCACCTTCCTCCTCCAGGAGGAGAGGTGTGGGAGCATGTGGCAGGAATGTGCTGGGTTTGGAGACTCCAAATGGGGCTGTGTGCCAGAGATAAAAATGATCGGCCACAGGCCAGGTGAGCACGGAGTGAGGTCAGGGACCAGAGAGATGGGAGGAATTGACTGCTTTTCTCTGAGGGCACACTGAGGAGTGGGGCCCCAAGCTCTCAGCTTCTCCTCTCAGGAAACTGGGAGGCTGCCATTTTCATTTCTGCCCTCCAAAACTCTATGGAAAACGTTCAGGGAACAAAGCTACTGAGAGCAAAACCAAGCAGATTATTTAGCCTGGCCCCTGCCGAGGGCAGTGCAATTCCGCCTTGGTAAAGACATTTGAGAATCACGGCAACAGGTCCCTCCCCCAGCAGATCAGCAAGAACATCCAGCCAAGACCAAGTTCACGTAGCAATGAGAACTATGGAACTCCAGAGCTAAGGGAAAGCAACACATAGAATTCATTGCTTTTTCCCCATTATCCTTTAGTGTTATAAAGTTAATGTTTTTTTAATTTTATTTTTTCTTATTCTATTTTTAAAAATTTTCCTCTTTCCTCTTTTAACATTTTTAAAAAATATTTTATTTATTTATTTGACAGACAGAGATCACAAGTGGGCAGAGCAGCAGGCAGAGAGAGAGAGGGGGAAGCAAGCTCCCCGCCGAGCAGAGAGCCTGATGCGGGGCTCGATCCCAGGACCCTGAGATCAAGACCTGAGCTGAAGGCAGAGGCTTTAACCCACTGAGTGACCCAGGCGCCCCACACGTTGTTATTTTTAATATTAAGATATTTTAATTCATTATTTGACAGACGGAGATCACAAGCAGGCAGAGAGAGAGGAGGAAGCAGGCTCCCTGATGAGCAGAGAGCCTGATGCAGGGCTCAATCCCAGGACCATGGGATCATGACCTGAGTAGAAGGCAGAGGCTTTAACCCTCTGAGCCAGCTAGGTGCCCCAGGATACAATTTCTTCTAACAGAACAAAATATACCCTAAATCTAGCACATGGATTTGTTTTAGTCTACAGCCTGATCATATTCTCTCCTTTTTCTTTTTTTTTTTTCTTTTTCCAATCAACTTATCAATTCCTTTTTTAGAGTCTTTTTAAATTTTCATCTTTACAGTCATATTCCTTCCTTCATTGTGTTTATTTATTTTTGTGTATGTCTATAAGTTTTTCTTTCTTTAAAATCTTGGGGAATAGTTTCTTCTAAGAGACCAGAATACACCCAGAATCAAGTGGGTGGCTCTGTTCTATTCAATAGTCTAATATATATACTTTTCTATATTTTTCTTTTTTTCTTTTTTATCACCCTTTTTTCTCCCCTGGTTTCGGGTCTCTTCTGATTTGGTTAGCAAATATTTTTCTGGGGTCTTTGCCACCCTTTTAGTATTTTATTCTCTCATTCATACACTTTTATCTGGATAAAATGACACAGCAAAAAAAAAACCAAAAACCTCACCACAAAAAAAGGAAGTTTATATGTCTTACATAGAGACATATAAACTACCAAAATGGAACCAGGAAGAATTAGAAAACTTGAATAGACCCATAACCAGGAAGGAGATTGAAGCAGTCATCAAAAATCTCCAAAAAACAAGAGCCCAGGGCCAGATGGCTTCTGCAGGTAATTTCACCAAACATGTAAAGAAGAATTAACACCTATTCTCCTGAAACTGTTCCAAAAATTAGAAATGGAAGGAAAACTTGCAAACTCATTTTATGAGGCCAGTATTACGTTGATCCCAAAACCAGACAAAAAATCCATTAAAAAGGAGAATTACAGATCAATATCCTTGATGAACACAAATGTGAAAATTCTCACCAAAATACTAGCCAATAGGATCTAATAGCCCATTAAAAGGATTATTCACCACAACCAAGTGGAATGTATTCCTGGGCTGCAGGTTTGGTTCAACATCCAGAAAATCAATCAATATGATACACTACATTAATAAAAGAAAGAACAAAAACCATATGATACTCTCAATAGATGCTGAAAAAGCATTTGACAAAGTATGGCATCCTTTCTTGATCAAAACTCTTTACAGTGTAGGAATAGAAGGTACATACCTCAATATCATCAAAACCATCTATGAAAAACCCACAGCCAACATCATTCTCAATGGAGAAAAAACTGAAAGCTTTTCCCCTGGGGTCAGGAACACGGCAGGGATGTCCACTTATCACCACTGCTATTCAACATAGTACTAGAAGTCCTAGCCTCAGCAACCAGACAACAAAAAGAAATAAAAGTCATTCGAATCAGCAAAGGAGAAGTCAAACTCTCCCTCTTCGCAGATGATATGATACTTCAGGTGGAAAACCTGAATGACTCCACTCCAAAACTGCTAGAACTCATATAGGAATTCAGTAAAGTGTCAGGATATAAAATCAGTGCACAGAAATCAGTTGCATTCCTTTACATCAACAGCAAGACAGAAGAAAGAGAAATTAAGGAGTAGATCCCATTTTCAATTGCACCCGAAACCATAAGATACCTAGGAATAAACCCAACTACAGAGGCAAAGAATCTGTACTCAGAAAACTATAAAGTACTCATGAAAGAACTTGAGGAAGACACAAAGAAATGGAAAAGCGTTCCATGCTCATGGACTGGAAGAACAAACATTGTGAAAATGTCTATGCTACCTAAAGCAATCTATACATTTAAGGAAACCCCTATCAAAATACCATCAATTTTTTTTCAAAGAGATGGAACAAATAATCTTAAAATTTATATGAAATCAGAAAAGACCCCTAATAGCCAGAGGAATGTTTAAAAAAAAAAATAGCCAAAGTTGGTGGTATCTAAATTCTGGACTTCAAGCTCTATTACAAAGCTGTAAACATCAAGACAGGATGGTACTGGCTGAAAAACAGACACATAGATCAATGGAACAGAATAGAGAGCCCAGAAAAGGACCCTCAACTCTATGGTCAACTAATCTTCGACAAAGCAGGAAAGAATGTCCAGTGGAAAAAAGATAGTCTCTTCAAACAATGGTGTTGGGAAAATTGGACAGCCACATGCAGAAAAATGAAATTGGACCATTTCCTTACACCACACACAAAAATAGACCCAAAATGGATGAAAGACCACAATATGAGACAAGAATCCATAAAAATCCTTGAGGAGAACACAGGCAACAATCTCTTTGACCTCAGCCATGCAACTTCTTCCTAGAAACATTGTCAAAGGCAAGGGAAGCAAGGGCAAAAATGAACTATTGGGACTTCATCAAGATCAAAAGCTTTTGCACAGCAAAGCAGAGTTAACAAAACCAAAAGACAACTGACAGATGGGAGAAGATATTTGCAAATGACATATCAGATTAAGGGCTAGTATCCAAAATCTATAAAGAACTTATTAAACTCAACAACAAAAGAACAAATAATCCAATCAGGAAATGGGCAGAGGACATGAACAGACATTTCTGCAAAGAAGACATCCAGATGGCCAACAGACACATGAAAAAGTGCTCCACATCATTCGACATCAGGGAAATACAAATTAAAACCACAGTGAGATACCACCTCACACCAGCCAGAATGGCTAAAATCAGCAAGCCAGGAAAAGACAAATGTTGGTGAGGGTGTGGAGAAAGGAAAACCCTCCTGCACTGTTCATGGGAATGCAAGATGGTGCCCCCACTCTGGAAAAGAGTATGGAGGTTCCACAAAAAGTTGAAAATAGAGCTACCCTAGGACCTAGCAATCACACTATTGGATAGTTACCCTAAAGATACAAATGCAGCGATCCGAGGGGCACATGCACCTGAATGTTTATAACCGTAATGTACCCAATAACCAAACTATGGAAAGAACCTAGAGGTCCATCAACAAATGAGTGGATAAAGAAGAAGTAGTATATATATACATATATATATATATATGTATATATATACAATAGAATACTATGCAGCCATCAAAAGAAATGAAATCTTGCCATTTGCGACAAGATGGATGGAACTAGAGGGTATTATGCTGAGCGAAGTAAGTCAATCAGAGAAAAACAATTATCCTATGATCTCTCTGATATGAGGAATTTGAGAGGCAGTGCAGAGGGCTGTGGAGGGTAGGGAAGAAAAAAAATAAAACAAGATGGGATTGGGAAGGAGACAAACCATAAGAGACTCTTAATCTCACAAAACAAACTGAGGGTTGGTAGGGGGTGGTAGGGTAAAGATAGGGTGGTTGGGTTATAGATATTGGAGAGGGTATGTGCTATGGTAAGTGCTGTGAAATGCGTAAATCTGATGATTCACAGACTTTTATCCCTGGAGCAAATAATACATTATATGTTAATAAAAATAATTAAAAAGGAAAAACAAAAGAAATAAATCCATAGGTTTCAAAACAAAAACAAACCACATAGGTTTCAAAATTCAAATTAAACAATGTGATGAGAATCTTTTCTTATTGATAAGAAATACTAAAGTACCAAATGTCAAGCCAAGGTATATTGATGAGGGGTGATCAGGGATCTAACTAGTTTGCTGCAATAAGAAGAGTTTAAGAATAAATCATTTTTACCTACTCAAAAAAAAAAAAAAAAAAAAAAACATGTTAAACCCATGATCTGTGGGTTGAAGATAACAGTAGCATATTGACCTGACAAAAACTATCTCAGTAAGTACAGTGTGACATGGACAGACTCTAATACAATCTACAGAACATAGTCAGCAAAACTATTCTTAGGTTTGTTTGATGGTTTGTTTATTTGTTTAATTTGGAATCAGACAATACATGTTTGATCATTTTTCATTTTCAAATGGACCTAATTATTCTTATTTTATTTTGGACATTTTTGCCTTATTTTATGCATTACATTTATAGAATCTACTTGAAATCCTGTGACATAGGAGTATATATTAAGGGTTATATGAAATCAGTTCTACTTAACCATATCTAATAATTCACTAGGGCCTAGTATTGCTTTCCTCTGTTCTACAGAGATGCAGTGACTTTTTATCCAGTCATTTCTTGCAATCTGTTAAAAATTGAGGTTGATAAAAATATGTATTAATTTTGTCCAATGGCTAACATGTTTTCCTTAGTCATCCCAGTCCTTTTCTACCTCCAACACACACACACACACACACACACACACACACATCTCACCACTACTCTTATAATGTAAGCAGGCAATTTTCTGTTATGTATTCAAAGTCTTAGACTACTTACTTGTCAAAGTTCACTGCAAGTCATCTTATGAACTACAGAAGAAAAACACTTCATTGCCTCTATAAAAGGACTTTTCCATGCCTTATCAGACTATCCTCCTATGGTGGTTTGCTTGCATCTGAGATTCAAACCTGTCACTAAACACCATTTTATACTGACATATCCAATGGAGGTTATAATTTTTCTTTTCTCCCATAGTAAAGATCTCCAAGAAAGAAAAATAATCACAGAATTTTCTTCTTTATTCTGAAACTCTGTCAGTTTTAGTTTCATATTTATATTTCTGTTAGTTACAGTAGCCTAAGTTTATTTACTTTGTTACAGTATGATTCCAGACACTCTAAGAAAATCTCTAGGGGGGGGGAAAGTTTTAATAAAAGCCAAGGGACTATCAAGTGTGTTTATTTTCTCTTATCCTTGATTACCTACATATCGGTGACATACATTCATTCTCTTGCTGAAAATTATCTCTCCTTCACCTGGCAAATTAAACTGAGAAAAAACTTTTATAAGAGAACAAAGAAGTAGGTGAAAGTTACGGATAAGAGCATCCTCCATTCCAGGTCTAAAAAACTGGGGATTAGGAACAGTCATTTCAACCTAACACATTTACAAAAGGCCAACTTCAAGTCTGAAATTTCTAATAAATCTAATTCAAATTACAAGGAAGAACCTTCTAGGGTTTATAAGCCTATCTGTGAACTATAAGAGATTTCATAATCAGATATGAGCTCCTCTGTTACTGTTATCTGAGCTTTTGTTATTGTTTTAGTAAGGGAGGAAAGTATTTGTTTTTTAACTTCAGAACAGAAGACCTGAAGTCTGGAGCCCCTTTTTCCATTACCATGAAACAGCAATTAGGAAACTTGTTTAAGGTTATGCATGTGTCTCATGATAGTTAAGAGGTAGGGTGATTGTGACTGAGCAAATAGATGTCCTTCCACATCCTATGTTATAGGAAGATGCAATACTTTTCCCTGGGTATAAGATAGTGGGGAGTTCTTCCCTAAAGCAAGCAAGAAAGATGGGTGCCATCAAGTAGTCAGGCAATTTTTATTGACCAACTACTATCTGACCATCTATGTTCCATAGTTCAAGCTCTATGAGATATAGTTGGGAGGGGGGCAGGGATAGGGATACATGAAGTAATCAGAAGGAAAAAATAGACAATGTAAAATGAAGTATAGTGCCTGAGCATAATTAAATCATACAATTGAGTAGAAAGAGCACAATCATCATTTTAGCAGTAATTTTTGGCAATTCTATCATGAAATTTAACTTCTACTCCTGTCCCATTTAGTCCTCCTATTCAAAACCAACTAAACCCAATTTTAATCAAAGGGGGTTGAGAGTAAATACATCAACAATACATACATCAACAATATATCAACAATCAGTCTGAGCTGAGTTTCTTAAATGAACGAATGTTCTCATGGTTGTTTAATTTGAATTAATTTAATATGTAAATATGTAAATTTATATATAAATTTAGTATGTTAATTGAACCTAGTCTGTATGTTCCCCTAGTATTATTTTTTATATTATTTACTACTAATAAAATGAACATGTTTTGGAGATAGTGGCTATGGGATTGCCACTGCATTCAGTGTTTCTTATAAGTATTATCTCACTTACTTTTGATTTCTACAAGGTATTTTATCTACTGTAGTAGAAAAAAAAAGCATCAGGGGGATAAAGTAATATGTCCAAGTTCATACAGTAAATAAGTGAAGAGAAAGATCCTGAACCCAGAAATGTTTGACTCCAAATCATGTGTAAATGATAATATCCTGCATCATTCTAAAACAATTAGAAGTGGTTCTAATTTTATAACTATACTTATGGTAACATAAATTTATATATAACCATAATATTAGAATATTGGTTTGCTTCATTTTATTAACAGTTAAAGCCTAAATTCTGAAAATAAATTTTTTTCTAACAGAATTTTCTGAATCTAAGGGATTCATCCAAAAAATAACTGCCTATAAATGTAGGTTAAATGCCAAACCCAGGCATTTTCCTGTCATCTACTGTCTGTCTGCCTATCTACCTACCCACTTACCTACTTACCTATCTATCCATCCATTTTTTCAACAATTATTTATTATAATAAATAAAAACATTTAATTTCATCTCATCATGATCCCATGTTTTAAATTCTGTGCATAAAGTAACTCCTAGACTTTTTTCTTAGGCGAGTTTTGACCCAAAAAAAAAAAAAAAAAAAAAAAAAAAATTTGCCCCTAAAGCTGAAATGGCATGCAAATAGAGTATCTCTCTAAAGAAACTGGCAATACCGCTATGCAGAACTTGGGGAATTAACATTTCAAAGTTGTGTCATCTCCCTGTGGACAATTACACTGATAAATACCTGAGGTTAAAATCACACTCTGGGGGCACCTGGGGGGCTCAGTGGGTTAAAGCCTCTGCCTTTGGCTCAGGTCATGATCCCAGGGTTTTGGGATCCAGCCCCGCATCAGGCTCTCTGCTCAGCAGGGAGCCTGCTTCCCTTCTTCTCTCTCTGGCTGCCTCTCTGCCTACCTGTGATCTCTATCAAATAAATAAATAAAATCTTTAAAAAAAAATCACACTCTGCTTCTTGCTGTCCCTTCTCATGCAAACCTAAAGTTAGTCTAAATAGAAATAAACAAGGTTTGAGGGATTTGCTCTATTGTTATGTCAACTTCCAGTTAAAATTTTCAGCCAAAATTTTTTCATGAGTGAGAATCTGCCCAAAAAAGTAGTTTAAGTATTTTCTTCATTTTTCTTTTTCTTTAACGTAATCCCCTTTCTCTCACTAAAAAGAGTTCATCTTTCTGTTGTCCTATCTCACACATTGCAGTGCTTCTAAATGGCAAGCAGAGATAACTGTCATTATAAAATATGTTCTCACTAATGATTATGACAATAGCTCATGGACTACTTAAGATGACAGCACAGGTTTTCTGAAACCATAAATCATAAGTTGTTCAGAATAATTTTGATGCTCTACTATTCATTGTCTTTCTATCCAGAGTCAATTGAAACAAAAAAAGATCTACCTGCAACAGAACTAATTAGGTAAAAGAAAAAATTCCTCAAGAAAGGGTGACTAATAGAAATATTTCCTCCTTTCAATCAGTCCGACAAAAACTGCCTCAGTGAGTCTTTTTTTTTTTAATCTGAAATAGATCCCTTTTCTTGGTCTATAAAGCCGTGAAGGCAGATTTGTTTCTTATGGTTGCCATGAATTTGGAAGCTGTCACTGCATCTGGGAGGGCCAACTGTGACTTTGCAAAGCCATATTTAAAAATGTAACCAAAGCCAAGAATTGCTCTAGAATTAGTGAGGTATATTTTAGGTTCTGGAAGAGAAGTATGCTCAGGGCTTAAACAAGCAACCAAACTTTTCAGGATCCCAGTAGCAAAATTACCTTTATTTATTTGTCTAGAAAAGAACAAGAGAGACAAGAGAAAAACAGGAAAGCTTGTTACTTATTTCACTATGCTGGGAGGGCTCTCAAGGGGGGGAAAAAATCAATGTTAAAGATTAACCATGATTGTAAATAAAAATTATATTTTTCATCTCTCTGAATAGATTATAGTAGGACAATCTTTTTGTTCAATCTCCAGCCTTTTCTTCTGTTTCATGTTATCAAAACACTTGTTTCTCTTGGGAAGTCAATCTTTAGGCTATTTTCTGCCGGAAACTAGTCAAATAAAAACAGGCACTTCCCAGAATGACTGAGAGAGGAGATAACAGAAACATTTTCTATTTACCTCAAACATCACTCTGGGGCTCTGAGTATACACATGAAATAATTGTTATTCAATAGATTCCAAGTTGTATTTTGGGGTTAATTGGAGTGCCACAGGAAAGAGTGCATTTAAGAGCAGGCCTCAATTTATCCAACATTAATGTGCATCCCTGCAAATCGCTTACATTGGCTTCCACAATTTTCTTACCCTATACTACCATTTTTATCATTTTATCAGCTTATACCAAGCCCTGATTGTGAATATCCTATCATACCTCTCTATCTCCATTTCGATGCCTTATTTAAGTCTCTGATCAATTCCCGTTTTTTCAATGCATAAAGGATAGATGCTTTTTCTTCCAAAAAGGTGGTTGGTTTGCCCAAATTAATTTATTGAGTAAAGTTAGACATACACTTCACAACTTACACCAACATTAAATAAAATAGGCTAAATATCCAAATATAAAATGAAACCCCCCAAAAAGCTAGAAAGAAATGTATATAGCTATGTACTCAATCTTAGGATGAAGAATACCTTATTTAAGCAATGA
Organism: Mustela nigripes; assembly: GCF_022355385.1. Classification (NCBI taxonomy): domain Eukaryota; kingdom Metazoa; phylum Chordata; class Mammalia; order Carnivora; family Mustelidae; genus Mustela; species Mustela nigripes. The sequence goes on from NC_081564.1 coordinate 59,940,092, forward strand.
CACAAAAATAGATACTATAAAGGTAATATTGTATAGTACTTAAAAATATATTATCAGATGTCAAACCATTCTAATTCTGTCTCTATTACTGAAAAACTATGTAACTTTAGGCAAGCTGTTCAACCCCCCTGAGCCTTGATTTGCCTCTTGTAAACTCAGGATAACAGCAGTACTCCCATCATGGAGTTGTTAAGAAAATTAAAGGAGACAATGAATGTAAAGTATGTAGCATACATAATGGTAAAATTATTACCATTATGTTTATAAAGAAAAAAAATTGAATAAATTTGACTATATGCCCACATTGAGGAAATTAACATGAAAGCAATGCATAAATATACATGGCTGCCAGTGAGTTAGTATCCTTAAATATAGAAAACTCCTAATAACCAATACATTAAATTATGAGAGCAAATCATTTTCACCAATTAACTTGTCAAATAATTATATTTTCAAGTTATAAAAACAATTTTGGTGTTTGGGCAAACTACTTTTAAATGCTATAGATAGATACATACATTTCTGGTGAACAATGATATGTTTTCTTATTTGCACATTTCCTTTTATTAATAGTTAAAATGTTTCCTTAAAAATTTAATGTATTTTATTTTATTTATTTTTAAATATCTTATTTATTTGTCAGAGAGAGAGAACAAGCAGGGGGAGTGGCAGGGCAAATGGCGAAGCCAGCTTCCTGCTGAGCAGGGAGCCTGATGTGGGACTCCATCCCAGGGCACTGGGGTCATGACCTGAGCAGAAGGAATACAGTTAACTGAGCCACCCATGCATCCAAAGTTCAATATACTTTAGAAATTGAAATTATCTCTGTGTATCTATGTGAAATACATAATGCATGCAGTATCTATAATATCTATACATATATAGTATTTCTCATTATAATTGTATACTATTTGAAAGAATATATTTTTAAGATGGAACATGATTCTAAGTTACCTGATGAACTTGTATTTGTGGGAAGCCAGTCAAAGAAGGACTGTGAAAGAAAGGACACACAAACTATTCTCCATGATTATTTTATCAATTTTTATTAAATATGGATTGATTTATTTATTGGTTTATTATTGTTGCTTTTACAAGTTTGACATATCCTTAAGCAAGACGCTCTGGGAGAAAAGAGGTAATTATGCCTGAGAAAGACTAAGAGGGAATAGTTGAAGAAACTGAGAAAAAGAAAGGAAGAATTTGGAATGGGAGCAATATGGCAAAAATGGAGGATCCCCAGAAAATGACAAAGGAAGAAATCTGGGGTGGTAGAGTGGTTGAGGCTTTAGAAACAGGATTTTATAATGTTCTGCTACATATTCAGGAATTTAGTTCCCATTCTCTGAGTGCAAACTTTCAGAAGTATTTGGCTGAATATAACTAAATATCTAGTGTAAGTTACGACTTTGGTTAATCTTAGAAAAGGGCAGAAGCAAAGAGAATAAATGCATGGCCAAGGTAAGTAGTGGCTTAACTGAGAGATCATCAAAACAGAGAAGGGAATAAAGAAGACTGTAAAATTAAAATTTCCTGGGAGTTTATAAAATCACTGCAATTTCCATAGTTCACAGGATAGGACTGAAAGATTACTATTACCTAACTTACTCAAACAGGGTCCAGGCATCTTAAGAAGGCTAATAGTGTTGCCAGGCATGCAAACAACTAATCAATTAATAAACAACTGCTAACTTTCAAGCAAGAGTAAGTGCTATGTACTTAAAATGTGATGGGGGAGGGGCAAATACTTACAAGAACACCCCCTATTTTCTAGGTCAATTCTGAAAGTAGATAGAAATTCTGAGAGAAAAGAAAGCAGATCCAGGAGCTGTTTCAGCTTGATGAGGCTGTTAGCTAGACCAATGGGCTGACAAAGGCATTTCAAGGACAGGCTTACAACTGTAGGAACAACTCTGTAGGTCCAAATGAATATGGTTTAAAACAGTATTGTTAGCTTTGCTCTAAAGAGTAATTAAAGACTTGAAAGGTAACCAAGAGAGTATATACAAAACCCAACCCTGGGGCGCCTGGTTGGCTCAGTGGTTTAAGTGTCCGCCCTCCTCAGCATGATCCCAGGATCCTGGGATCAAGCCTGCATAGGCTCCCTGCAGGGAGCCTGCTTCTCCCTCTCCCTCTGCCTGCTGCTTCACCTGCTTGTTTTCTCTGTAAATAAATAAATAAAATCTTAACATTTAAATAAATAACTCATGGGGATAAAAAAGCACCCATCCTTGAGGATCTTTCAATATGTAGATGGTTAAGAAACTTTAAAGTTAAAACTTAAAATTGCAACCAACAGAGAATCTTCTAATACAGAGAGTCTTCTAATTCACCGTATTAAAACACAGTAGGTAACATGCATTGAGGTAATCACACTATTTATATTTTCTCTTATCCTTGCCAGAGAAAAAAGTAGAGTTGGGGAGAACAGGAATGGCAGAATATGAGGGCACAGAAGATTTAAGGGACCATGAAGATGGCTGGACCACCCTATGTGGAGTTGATGTAATTAAGTGGAAACCCGGTGCCATTGGATTCAACCTCAGCTCTGCTACAAACCCCAGCTATTTATTTTGCCTTATTAATTCTCTAACATTAAAAAGGAATATTATACACATTGCAGGGCAATGGCATAATGGTGAGAATTAAACGATATGCAAGGTCCCTGGTACAAACCAGTTCAATTAATGGATGCTATTATATCCTGTGGAAAGAAGGAGTGAGCATACAGAAAGGCAAATTTTGGGGCCTTCCTTGTCGCTTCTGCCAGAGACAGAGTAACCGTTTGAGGTTACTTTCTGCTCTTTGATCCTCAGTTTTTCACAAAGGCAGTACAAAGGGAACCTATTCTTCCCTTTGCAAAGACAAGGAAATAAGTACTTTAAAATAGGACTTTTTTATAGCTTTTAAAACATAAAACAACAAAGGAAAATATCTTCATCATTTAAGACCTAAAGCTTTATCCACAAAAGTCAGACCAGTGTGCTGTTTCTCCCCATATTAATCTTAAAGATTCAGACTTTCAAAAAAAAAAAAAAAAAAAAAGATTAAAAAAAGAAAGAAAAAACCATTAATATATCTCTTTGCTTTGGAGCAGTAATCATTTTGGCCTTTCTCTGAGTTCTCCTTAGCTGCTCCCAGCATTACTACCTGTTGGCTCTTTCTTGCCTTTTGTTGCAGTTCTTTCTTCTCCATGCCCTGGCGTTTGTCTGAGACCTCCTACACTCTTACTTAGCTTCTTTCTCTTCAATCCCTGATTTCTTTTGGACTGCAGACATTCTATTTTTATTTTACCTTAAATTCCCTTGGCTGATAACACTTGTTCCGCTGCTTAAAGGTACAGGAGCAGACCCACTACTTCAAGAACAGAAATCATGTGGTGTATGTGTGTGTGTGTATGTATAAAATGTTGGAAATCGATGATGTTACATATTAAGTACTATCCTTAGAATCAATGTGAAAATAAAATTTTGGAATAAAATATTCCTTCAGGTCTTTGGCAAAAAGCAAATATTTTTCTCAGTGTCTGCTGGGCAAATATCATTAATGATTTAATTTTAAAATTTCCTTTCTAGTTACATTATTGTAAGTGTCTGGCTTTCAAGACCTGCAATCTGTGTTAGCCTGTCATATGCAAACTCATTCTTTTCCTGTATGCATGCCTTCTTTTCTAGTCAGGCCAGTTTCTCAATGAATCTTCTAGAAGCAAGACTAATATTTTCTTTTTGCCTTTCCTTACTCCACTACTTTGAATTGTCCATATATCTTTCCATTTAGCCACAGTTACACATTTTAGACAATGTATTTCAGGCCATACATCCTCCATAAACCTTCTCCAACATAGCCAGCCTACAGTTGCTTGTCCTTAACTGACCTCACACAGCACCATATGCTCAAGATGATTTCCTTATACTGGTACATTATCCACCTTGGCATAAAGATGGGATTTCTACCTGGTAAGAACACGGAAGGGAATGAATCCAATATTCTACTCATAGTAGCATGAGCATGACACTGGCACCATGTAAAATTGGAATTAAAGTCCACCTCAGTCATTAACTGCTTTCTTTTAACTTTCTGATTATTCTCCCTGTGAAATGGTAATAATGCCATAGTAAAGTATTGTTTTGAGATATGAAAATGATATATAACTTATGATCAGACAGTTGATCAAGAAATGTCAATGTTTGGTACCAGTATACCTCACTGAAAACCCCACAGTGCCTGCAACATAACCATGAGGACACACATTGTATTAATGGCATTACAAGTAGAAGTTAGCCAAGACATAGTAAATCTTCGGGTAAAATCAAATACTCTGGTGCTTATCCCCCTCTGTTTCTGATTATATTTCGCCCAAATGGAGCTTCCACTTCTGACCTCTCTCAAGACTATGTTTGGACATATCCTCAAATGTTCCAATGCTGATGCTTTTTCTATTACTCCTGCTTCAGGAACACCTTATCACTGTTTTACAGCTTGTTTTTATCATGCCTTTCAGACTGGAGCAGTGGTCCTCAGCTGGAATACACATAAAGAATTTCTAAAGAAGTACAAGGACATGGATAGATTTTAAGAGAATTTCCAGATCCTCAACTAATGATGAGCCTCAACTACGTGTAGTGTAACTTTATCTTTCCCTACTTTCATTTCAGTCCTAAACTGATTCACTGACCTGAGGAAAAAGCCAACAGAGCACCAAACCAAGTGCAACTAGATAATTTTTAAAGTCAGGTACTGTAATTGTCCTCCTCCCTTTCTTTTTATAGTTGCCTAAAGTCATATAACACGTTATACTCAAAACTAGTGGTTTAAAATAATAATTATTTCTCATTGTTCTATACATTCGGTTGCTATCCATCTTGCTGGGGTTCATTCAGCTGATAAGTTGGCTAGGGAGGGGCCCTGTTTATATGCTGGAAGGACTGGATTTACTCTCTCCATATGGTCTCAGGACTTCTTTCTACATAATCTCCTCTAATTCAGTAGTTCAACTGGAGCTTCCTGACTTGATGAGCGCATTTGAGAAAGGCAATGAAAGAAACTTCAGATCCTTTCAAGACTTAATCCTGGATGTTTCACACATTTCAGCTGCATTTGATGGTCAAAGCAAGTCACTGAGCCAGCCCATAGGGGAAGAAAATAGATTCCTCCTCCTCTTAATGGGAGGATACAAAGTCACACAGCAGAGGAGCTGCAGGATGGGAGGAAAGATTGTGATCATCACTTCAAACCATCTACCACATATCTCCAACCATCTCATTAAATGATATTTCAACCTGTATACTACCTTTTACAGTAAGTGATTATTGGTTAAAAATTTTATTATATTTATGCTTCGATGAAGTTCCTAATAATAACTGTAATGATAACATATCCCAAAAGTATAATTTTAACACTTAGAACACTCTAGTTAAAGAAATATCTTAAAACTTCAACTTATGTACATACTTCATTTCAAAGAAATATGGTAATTGAGAAATAAAATATCAATGAATGCCATCTGTATAATTTCTAAAACATACAATTCCATGACGGAAGAGGAACAGAAATAGGATTTTAAAAAGAAAAAAAAATGGATGTAAAGTTTCCATCTGTAAACAAAGCTCATTTGTACAGCCTAGTTAAATAAACACGGGTGAATATTAAAATCACGTATGTAATTATATTTCATTGGAAATGTTACAAGAATGATTTAAAAGTTTCATTTTAAAGTATTATTTAAAGTATACCAGAATTTACACTCTTTTTAACCAATATATAATGGTAAATTTTGAAGCCAACTTAAACTATCCTTTTAAGAGATACATAACCAAACCAGTATGAAAATCCCTTTGCCAAAGCACATTACCAACTATTGTTTTGTCTATTCCATTGCTTTTAGGTTGTCCTAACACTCATAGGTGACCACTTTTTGTTAACATTCAGTAAGTCTGGTTTCCTTCTGGAACTACCCAACATACTTAGGCTTTTGCATAATATAACTTCAACATTACACAATAATCATGTTTCTTGGGGCACCTAGGTGGCTCAGTGGGTTAAAGCCTCCGCCTTCGGCTCAGGTCATGATCTCAGGGTCCTGGGATCGAGCCCCGCATCGGGCTCTCTGCTCGGCAGGGAGCCCGCTTCCCTCTCTCTCTCTTTCTCTCTCCTGCCTCTCCATCTACTTGTGATTTCTCTCTGTCAAAAATAAATAAATAAAATCTTTAAAAAAACAAAATAATCATGTTTCTTTTTCCCTCAACTTATCTTTTTATTTTTGAAATTCTTAACCTTTTTTGTGTCATGAATCCCACTAGCAGTTTGGTGAAGGCTACAATTCCTTCTTAGAACAATGATTCTAAGTGATAAAATAAACTACAAGTTTATACAAAAATCAATTATATTATAGATGTATTTTAATATAATTAAAATTATAAAAACTAAATTTATGATGCAGTACTATGTATGATTTTTGTATATATAATGCAATTTAGCAGCAGGTCTAATAACTACTATAATTTTGAATGATATTTCAAGGTTATGTTACAATAGCAATGTAATATATCTGTGGTGTCTATTATTGACAGCCTCAAGAACCGTTAATAATTCTGTGGTTTGTAACCTATGTCGTAATTGAGGGAAATGATTAAATTTAGTTACAGGTTAATGAAGAGAAATACATAGTATTTCCTGTCCAAATTCATAACCCACTGAAATCAACACATGATCTTTTGAGAGGTTTTTGGGCTCCAGGTGAAGTGTCTCACAGGTTTAATATGTTAAGTTTTTATCTCCCCAGCTAAATTAGGGCAGTTCTTCAGAAACTACATGATTATATAGGTGACAACAGTGTTCCTAGGAGATGCAGAATGTATACGCAGAGAAATAGTTAATGGACTATTAAGTTCAGAGTACATTTGGTCATTTGTCCAATACTAGTTATGCATTTCTCTAAGATATAATTTTCTGTTCATAAATATACTTTAAATTCTATAACTAGAAATTGTAATTTTCTTCTATTTATGGTTAGTGGTTATTAAAAATATCACTAATGACAAAAATGAAATTAGTAAGAAAAAACGATATTTAGCTGGCATATCTTACCTGTTGGGCCTTTTCCTAAAATTAGGTATGTATGTGTATACATACGTATACATTTTTCTCATTAATCCTCAGAAGATAACTATTATAATCCCCACTTTAGAGATGAGAAATGGGAAGTTGGTAAGAGTCAAAATTACTGGACCTAGACTGCAAAAGTAGAAGTCCCTAAACTTAGACTCAATCTTTAGGTCTGTCTCACACTAAATTGTATGTTATACTATTAGTCTATCAATCTTTTATCTAAATATTTGTCCATTTTTAACAAATATTAATTATACCTTAATTCATGCCGAGTATGTTCTAGGTACTCAAAATGAATGTCTGATTATTGATCCACTCGCCTTGCTCTCTGTTACCTATGGATATGTTCATACTATTCTGTACACTATACTGCCCGATTTTCAGGCATTTTACTTCTGGACTCCAACAGAACACACTTTATCTGAAGCTTCTATCATGTTTCTGAGATATGTTTAGGGATTTCCTGGCCCCTGAATGGAGGCATAAACTCTAGTCTAGTCAGTACTTTTAATTACCCTGGTCCTATAAGTACAAGTCTTCATAGTTTATGTATGTTATTATTTTGTTCACTGGATGAAAAATTAAATAGCCTCTCCAAGAAAAGAAAAGGTAAGATCAAAAATGAAAGGTCAACTAAAGCTAAAAAATAAGATATTCTGTCTTTGATATGAAAGAAGCTACCTGTGACCCCATATTCCCCAGAAAATGCATTGTGTAATCATTCATTCATTCAAGTGCCTACTTCCTACTTTTTTTGATAACTCAATGTGATTATCTAACATACATGAACATTCACTGCTGAAAGTGACATTCCAAGACAATGTGTCAGTGAACAAAATTTTCCTGTGTGAAAGCTAAACTTTGCCACATAAAAATACAAGCTATAATCGAAATCTAAGTTAAGTGGTATGATCTACTGAATTTGCCTTTAAAATAACAGATCTTCAGGTACACCCTCTCTTTATTTTCAACCCTTAGGTTAAGGCTGTTCTCAGGATATTAAAGACATTTGTAAGGTATTTGGCCTTACAAATATATATAATCTAATCCATATATATTGTTTCCTGTAAATTCCCTCTTTAAGCCTCCAGGTAGAAAAAGGGGGAGAAGTGCTTAATGACCCTTCTTTAAATATAAATAACAAATACCACTTGCTGCTCTTTTTTGAAGAATTAAAATTGATTTTCTCTTTCTGGATGAGATGATCTGGTTTGAGTGAACACACAGTGGCTCCTATCACAAATGATTTTGCAAAATTTGCTCTGAAGAAAACAAAATGTGGCTATGGCTGAGATACTTTTTCAAGTATTGAACTAAGTTCAAGCCATGAAAGGGTACAACCTTCTGACAAACAGAAATCATGTCAGAAGGGTTGCCTTGTGGGTCAAAAAAAACTCTTCCAAAACTCTTGTTCTGAGACTGCAACAGGCAAGAAAGCCCATACAATTCTACAACAGTCTAGTCAACATTTAATGTGGTGACTGAAGTCACTGGTGAAGAAAGCCTAGCTTACTGTTAGTGGGACGATTCATCTATAGGAAATATAATTCTTTCTTCTCTTCTCACTAGTTTTAGGGATCTGGGGCTGAGCATCTCTGTCTCAGGAGTAAAACTGCCAAGGAAAACAATACATGTGGTCAATGAACCATCCTGGGCAGAGACCATGATTTTGTGAAAGCCACTTAGAAATGGACTAAGAAATACAGTTGCTATTCCATAAAAGAGAGCGACTGCCCAAGAGACTTCCAGGATCAATAACAGTTCTCCAAGTACAAATCCTGTCTCCTCCTCTTATGTTGCGAAGTTCCATAGATTTCTAATTCTAAGTATAGTTAAAAATTACAATATATTGAACATTTGGGCATTGCATGAAAACTTAGGCCATTCTTTTAATACTTTTCTCTCTCTCTCTCTTTCTCTTTCTTTCTTTCTTTTTTTCTTTTTAAATTTCACTACCTTAGTTCCATAACAGGCAAGTGAAGGGGAATAGCATTTACATTGTCACCAGAAAGCTACAACCACACATTGTGCTTTGCCGCAGTGCCTCACATTTGGGGAAGGTTTTTATCACTCAGTACAAATACATTTTAATTGTTGCCTGAACAAAGACATCCCAACCAAGCTCTTTGTCTGGGTGTGCAACGTTGTATTTCTGAAGTATGAATTCCTGGCAAACAGTGCACCCACCTGGCACCAAAGAAAAATTACATAACAATGTGCATGCATTCAGGGCCTCAGAGCTCTGAGTTGCACTTGCTATCTCAACACTGCATTTTCTGCAGTGCATAATCTGTGGATGACAAATGGTCTTTCTCTCTAATAGACCATGAAGCAAAGGTATTCAAATATTCTTTGTGTCCTCCTTCTCCTTCCTTTTCTCTTTTTTATTTTCCTCTTTTAATATTAGGAATTACACTCAGTTACTTCTTTTCACAGGTGATAAAACTGAGGCTCAGAAAGGTTAGTAAGTGGTAAAAGAGGGCCAGAATTAGAAACTATGACCTAAAGACAGCTTTGATCCACAAGTATTAAAAAGGGGTCAGAGCAACTTCTCCTGAGGCTCTGTTAGAATCAATAACATTTCAATGAAAAACCCATTCAGCTGATTCTATAATAGACACTATAAAAATGTAGCAGGCAATAGCAAGGATAGAAAAAGCAACCCTCACAGAAATTTAGAAAGGAGAATCTTCCTTTAGTCTTCAAACTGGATATCATTCTCATGGAATTTCCTCCATAAAAGGTGATAATGTATTACAGATCTAAGGCACCCCTTCACACTCTTAGTAATTCTGTACATACAAGACTAAAACCATTAAAATAATTTTTTTCTTGAATTACATTTTCACTGAGACACAAAAATTTCCCATGCATAGTCTTATACTATAGGTAGACTGACCTTCCAATGTTAATCAATCTTTATTTCATACTTATAAGAATATTTGCACTGGTCAGTTTGTGATTTTTTGGACATACATACACATGTGTGTGATATATACATACCATAAATTCAAAATGTCATTAAATATGATGCCAGTTTTAAATTTTTTTCTAAATTGCATAATTTCTGTATAGAAACCATCTTAGTAGACCTCTTCACTGTGTCTTCATTTTTGTCACTATCACTAAAAATGGCTTTTAGTCTATCAGTTTCATAGAGAGCTTTCTTGGTCAAGCTTTCTTCCCCCCCCCCCCCGCCCAAAAAAATGAGGATTACCTTCCTAAAAATATCCTTGTGCGCAGACTATAGTGGATAGTGGAGACACCCTTCAGACTTCTTTCATAACTCAGTCCCCAGTCAGACAGTCAGACAAAACACTCTTAAACAACCAATCACTGTAACTATTATGGTGTCCTCCAACCTCAAAGGTAAAGAGACTGGACCCTGTTTTCAGTCCCAAGTTATAGTTAAGATAGAATAGAAACAATTCTCACATATCCCTAGACACATACACACACAGAGTCAGGAATAATAAACAGAGACTGTAAGCCATGTAACAGGAAAAGCAAAGTCAGTGCTATAAACATGGCTTCCTGTTATTCAGAGAACAACCTGAACATTCATTCATTTTGGTTATATCAATAAATGATACTGCTACAACTACAAATCAGGTCATTCTGCTTCCCAAAACTTGCCAATACAAGAGAAAAAAAAATGTTAACAAGTTTGGATAAAATATACAAGAGGGAAAAACAGGGCAAATGTTTTAGTACTTATAAGACTGTTAAGACCTATCAAGAAGTGGTATAAATATGATATAGTCTGCTCCATTTTGTCTAGTGTTTATTCATTCCCTGAAGTCTTATCCCTATGCTCATTGTTTCAATTTTAATTTAGACTCCCTCTTATCTCCTCAAAATATCCTTTCATCCAAAGACCAAAGTTAATTTTTATTATTAACTCTCCTTTTATTAATTGGCATGTGAAGGACAGTGCCAAAAATATTTACTAGTCCAAATTCCCAGTACATTTTAATTTTGTAGCAGATCTTTATAGTTACTTGGTTTAGAGACTGGATTCCTTACTCATATTCTTTTTCTGTTTTGGGTTTTTTTATCCCATACAGTGTTAAAAGCCAATACTGCATGCTAGCCTACCACAGGGTCATACCCACTGTGGGCATCCAAGTAACTCTCTGGACAGCAATAAAGATTAGATGAATAGGCACAAAGCTATTGAAAAGGTCAATTCGTATTCATCACACATTTTTATCAAAGTTCTTTCTTTGGTTGATGTTCAAGAATAAAAATATAAACAAAACAAAACAAAAACAGAAAGGAAAAGCTTTCTTAATATTTTCAACTTTTTCAAGAATAAGTTGTTTTGCTTTACTGTAGTTTGAAAATATGTCATTTTGCGAGATTGATCCAATGCTGGGATAAAGAATATGTTCTGAAAATCTCTTTTAGAAAGATTTATAATATTAACCTCAGGCTATTTTAAGTCCCCGTCGATCTTTATGAAAACAGCCAAGAGATCCATTTGTTTTCCAAATAGTAGAAAGTCTCTGTTACCTTTTGTCAACCATGATTGAACAAATGACTTTGGGTCAAAGTGATTCAGTTGTGAAGTGCCTGGGGTCCTGCCAGCCCCCTGGAATACAGACTCAAAAAGCAGTCACTTTGGACATGAGCTGCCCATTACAGCCAGGGGCTAAGTAGTCCTATTCAATTTTTCTGGAACTAACATCATTATGGACCATCTTAAACTCAGGATTAATAGGAACTAGTGCAGTAGCTCTATGTCAATACATGGCCAGAATGCCTGGTCAGAAACTGAATGTTCTATCGCACTACTGAGTCTGATTTTTCATTATTGTTTTCTGTCTATGCAATCAATTAATTATGTGATAATTTCAGTGAAACACTCAGTTTCTTGATTGTTCTTTATTTTCCTAAACATTCTAAGATCTGTCCAAGGCACTGAACTAGGATAACAGACATTCTATTTAGCCAGTAGGAAGTTAGAATTGCTCTACAGTCTTGTTCAAATCAAATCCCTTATGCCATACCTCTATTCTCAAAGAACTTCTTCTGTCACATTTTACCACCATTATGACATTTTTCTTTTTAAAACAAGTTGATGAGCTTAAAACATCACTAATGGGCCACATAAAAAATCATTAATGGGACAAACTGCTCCTTGATTTTGTTCTAAATCTTTGCCCTCTACATCACCCACCTCCCAATGAGCATTCCTCTGTGTGAGCATGCACACACACACACACATACACACACACGCGCATAAACACACAAACACCCCATTATAGATACAGTTAGCAGCCTAGACAATTTAGGATTCATTATGAGTCTGAGGTCTTTTTCTATGCCTGTATCCTGTCTTCATTTAGCCTTTGTTGCTAATATGTTTGAGTTGGTACCAAGACTACCTAATATATGCCAATGATGAAACTATTTTCTCAAGACACAATCAGTTTATTAATTTGTTTAATGCATTGTATATTTATACCTGACTTCAAGAAGTTCACAGTTTGGTTTTGGCATTTGTCTTTGGGTGCCCTTGAGTATATTTTTCTTTTACTGTGTTACATCTGGATGTGTCATGCATTTTTGATTGTCAGCTCCCAGAGGACAAGGAACTTGCCTACTTATCTTGCTCCACGGAGAATCACACACATATCAGTACTTAGCAAGTCTTTTCTCCTGCTGCTACTGATGATGATTAATAGCATTCTTCTCCAGCATTCTCCAAACCCTTACAAAATACATTAATTATTTCCACAGGTACCAAGGGAGGAAAGAAAGTATCATTATTGACATTTAAGGAATGAGGAAAATGAAGTACTGTGTATTTAGGTAAAGTGTCCAAAGCTGTATAATAAATAAGCAACAAGAATCAAATAAAACAGACTTGGTTGCCTCTTCTTCCAGTTCCTATTCCAATTCAACTCAATTTGATTAACACTTTAATGAGTCTTTATGCAGAGTATTTTGTTAGGTGCTGTAAAAGGAATAAGTAAATATACTCCATCTCTTACCTCAAAGAAGAAAAGTAAGAAGATCAGATATACAAATAAGTAACAATTAGATAGCATTTTATTTCAGTTTAGAGTGGATTTAAGCAATACTACCATATGAAAAATATACTGCTGGGATATGAGGGATACAAATAGGAACAAAATACACTCTTTATCAGTACTCAAAATGTGGCAAAAATGACAGAAAAATGGAATGTTTTTCAGTTTGTGATAGGTCTTATTTAAATGCTAAAGAGGATACAAATGGAAGATAACAGTTCTGATTAGTAGGAGATAAGGATCTGAAAAGGGTTAGGTTCAAAGGTGGCAACTGTAGACTCTTGAGTCACATTAGTCTGGTGGCAGACTGTATATATATTGGAAAAGAAAGAGAAATGAAGATAAGTCACTGGGGAAGAGGTATCAAGTTTCAAGTGGGAAGGCTTGTAAAGCAGCTATTGTGAAGTTAAGGTGTGGATAATGAGGGTCTACATTACAAAAGTATAATAAGATTAAAGAGAGGAGAATGAATTAGAAACTCCAACTTAAATAATGTGAAGAGAGAAGGCAAAGTGAACTAAAAGTCAATAAAAACTTTCTGCAAATAACAATTAATTTCCAGGTTAATTATGCTATATTAAGTTCAAGAAGAAGGTAGAGTTGTTGGGAAAGTTCTGGAACAAAGTCAGATTTAAGCTTAATTCTGAATGATGCCTAAGGGCAGATGTGTGGGAGTTTTCATGGTGGTCCTCAGTATTTCCTTGGCATCACAAGTAAAGGCTGTTCTCGATTTTCATTGAACCACTACACTGCCTTCTTAAGATGTGAAGAGGCTTGTTCAACTTTACCTTAGTTTCTTATATGTATTCTACAGACTTCCATTTTTGTGGATAGAACATTTTGCTTGACTTTTTTCATCTTTTCTTACTCAAAACTTCTCACAAGATAATAAATATACTGCTTTTTACTCCCTCCAATATTCAAAAATCTCATGAAATTTGGCATCTTTTGTGACGCTTTTCTTAAGTAACTGATAGAAAGAAGTTTCTGATATTTTTTTGAATGTTTAATAAGGGTTAAGCACTGTTCTCAGCTCTTTACCAGTAACTCTTTCCATCCTCCCAATAGTTCACTGAGGTTAGTGACATTAACAGTCCCAGTTGAAAAATGAGAAGTCTACATAACTTCCCCAACGTTTCATAGGCACTATGTAACAAAACCTGGACTTTTTTTTTTTTTTTTTTTTTTTTTTAGGATTTTATTTATTTGAGAGAGAGAGAGAGAACCAGAGAGCACAAGCAATGGGAGTAGCACAAGGAAAGGGCAAGGAGCCTGATGTGGGGCTCAATCTCAGAACACTAGGATCATGACCTGAGCCAAAGGCAGATGCTTAACCAACTGAGCCACCCAGGCATCCCAAAACCTAGAATTTGTTTGTTTCTTTGTTTTTGTCTTTGTTGTTTTAACATATAATGTATTATTTGCTTCAGGGGTACAGGTCTGTGAATCATCAGTCTTACACAATTCACAGCACTCACCATAGCACATAGCACATCCCATAGCACATTCTTTCCCCAAAGGAAACCTAGACTTTTAAACACAAGAATGCACTATATTCCCAGCAGCACAACACTTTCAATAAGAAAACTCCTCTTATCATCACGTTCAAGTTTGGTTGTATAACTACAACTTATTTCCTTTTAAACATAGGGCTTTGGTGGAAGGTTACTAGTGTGGGAATCCAGTTCCACAAAACACCTGGGGACTTAAGTGTCCATTCTTTGAAATGGTCAAGAACCAGAAAATTCTGAAAGAACATTAAACAAGAATTGGGACCACAAAAAGACTATTAGGACAACTGCTTTACAACTGGAACAGGCTGGTAAGAAAGCATCAGTAAGTATGCTTCAGATAATTTGCTTCCAGATATTCCCCAATCTTTCCATAAATTTGCTCAGGATTCAAATTCTTTAGCAAAATGACAATAACTTAGTTACTAAACTGTTCTTTCACTGACCCCATATAAAGAAAATGAAGACTAGATATTGTCTCAACAGGAAAACTGGGCTGCTATTAGGGAAAAGCAGAGAATGTTGAAAAAGAAAAACTAACACAACCTTCTAGCAATGAAGGCTTCTATCCACATTCATAGTTGTGTTATAGAAAGACTGTCCAAATAATTTATGATATTTATAGGTAGGATAGTCAAGAAGCTCACAAACTATTTTTTATGTTTCAATGTCAAAATGAACTATTATTTGTTTTCCTTACAATCCTTACATTATTCTTTATACTGTTCATTTATTACCTTACTTCAATTAATGTCTATGGTTCATATTAGATGAAACAAGAATTTATAGTTTATAATTTTGCTAACTGAATATCACCTTCTATATTCTGGGGCAATAAATAAGCCTCAGCACATTTAAAATCATTGGAATTTTATGAGTGGGTCTCTCTACCACAATGAAATCAAACTACAGATCAATAACAGGAAATTAAGAAGAAAATCTCCAAATACTTGGATATTAAATAATACACTTCAAAACAATCTTTCAATGAAACAGGAACTCTTAAGTGAAATTTTAAAAAATACACTGAACTGAATAAAAATGAAAACATAACATGTAGAATCAAAACTTATAGAATGTAGTTAAAACATTCCTGAAGAAATAATTTATTATACTGTACTCAGTTTATAAAAGACAGGTCTTGAATCAATAATATAAGCTCCCACATTAATATTTTTTAAAAAAGGAAATGAACCCAAAGCAACCCCAGTAAAAGAAATAATATAAAGCACAAATCAATTAAATTGAAAACAGAAAAACAATAAAGAAAATAAATAAAACAAAAAGCTAGTTCCTTGAAAAAGAAATCAATAAAATTGACAAACCGCTAGCAAGACTGATAAAAAAGAGTCAACACAAATTACCAATATCAGAAGTTAATTAGTGATCATCACTGTAGATTACAAAGACATAAAAAGGATAACAAAGGAATACTATAAACAAAATTATACATGTTAATCTGACAACTTTCAATGAAACAGGAATGAAATAGACCAATTATATGAAAAGCATAAACTACCAAAACTATTCTAATATAAAATAGGTAATCTGAATAATCTTATAACCATTAAAGAATGTTATAATCCTATAACCATTAAAGAAGTAAAATTATAATCAATAAACTCTTAAAAGGGAAATCTCAAAGCCCAGATTATTTCACTGAAGAATTCCACCACACTTTTAGTGGTACTCTATCTCTTCCAGAAAAAAGAAAGGGTGGGGAATGTCAAACTTAATTGTATAAGATGGTATTACCAAAATGAAAGAAAGAAAATTAAAAAAAAAAAAAAAGACAACTATAGCTCAATATACCTCATGAACACAGATGCAAAAATTCTCAACAAATAATTAAATTTAATGCAATAACACATCAGAACAAATGGGGTTTGTTTTAAAAGTCAGTCAATCAACCCATTTCATTAATGGGCCAAAGCAAAAAATCGGAAGTCCTAGCCAGTGCAATAAGGCAAGAAAAGGAAACAAAAACATAGATTGTAAGGGGAGAAATAAAGTTGTCCCTATTGGCAGCTGACATGATGGTCTGTATAGAACACCTCAAAATATTAAAACAATAAGTCCAGATTAGCAAGCTTATTAGATACAAGATTAACAAAGAAAAAAATCAGCTGTATTTCTATAAACCAGCAATGAAAATATAGAAGTAAAAAAAATTCATTTTTTTCAATTATTCAAAATAAAACACTTACATCTAGATTTAACAAACCATGATCAGAACTTGTATGCTCCAAATTACACAACACTGGTGAAAGAAATCAAATAAATGGAGATGTACTGTGTTTGCAAACTTAAATGTTGCATATGACAATTCTCTAAAATTAATCGATAAACTTATTGTAATTCCTATCAAAATCCCAGTAAAAGTTTTCATGTAAATAAGCCTATCCTAAAATTTGTGTGGAAATGCAGAAGAATTAGAATAGTTAAAATGATTTTGGGGGAAAAAAAGAATAAAGTGAAGGAATAACTCTACCAGATTTTTAAGACCTAAAACATAGCTACAGTGTTCAAGACAGGGTGATATTACTGGTGAGATGTCACAAAGATTAATAAAGCAGGAGATAAAATCCATAAAGCAGATCCATATAAAAACCAACTTATGTTTGACAAAGATGCAAAAGCGATTCAGTAGATGAAGCATACTCTTTTAATAAATGGAGCTGAGACAATCAGGTATCTACAAGCAAAAATAGAGGAATACAATTGAATCCCAACCTAAACATCACATATTATACCAAATATAACTCAAAATGGATAATAGATTTACATGTAAATGTGAAACTATAAACTTTTAGAAGGAAACATGGGTAAAAAATCTTTAGGACCTAGGGTTAGGAAGAGTTCTTAGATAGTACATAAAAAGGAAAACCCATAAAAATATGCTCAATTGGACTTCATCAAATTAAAAATGTTAGATTTACCAAAGCCTTGGTTAAGAGGATGAAGATTGGGAAAAATATCTGCAAACTTTATAAATGACAAATAGTCTATATCTAGACTATATAAAGGACCCTCAAAACTCAACAGTAAAAACAAAGAAACAGCAAAAAGAAAAATATCCAATTGGAAAATGGGTAAAAGATATGTACAGACATTTTATTAAAAAAATAAAATATATATATATGGCAAACAAACACATTAAAATATAGTCAACATCATTTGGTGTTAGGGAAATGCAATTTTGAAATCGTGAAGAGATATCAATACATACATTTTAGAATATCTAAGATTTAAAAAATATAATGATAACACTAAATGCTGGAAAGAATGTCAAACAGAATTTATCATACATTGCTTGTGGGAATGAATACAACTTTTGGAGGGGAATATAATTCCTTTGAAAAACACCTTAAACATATGTATATGCTTATATACACACAAAAGTCTGTACATGAATGTTCATAATTACTTCATCTATAACAGCCAAACATTGGAAACTACCCAGATATCATTCAATGGGGAAATAATTAAACAAACTGTCACATCCATATCATGGAACAGAACTAAGCAATAAAAGGAACAGACTACTGATATACATAACAAATTGAATATGTCTTAAGGGAATTGTGCTGAATAGGGGGAAAAAGTGTCTATCTCAAAATGTTACATACCATACGATTCCACTTATATAAATTATCCAAATGACAAAATTATAGAAATGGAGACTAGAATAGTGGTGACCAGAGGTTAAGGATGTAGGAACAGTGGGAGGTATTTGACTATAAAAGGACAGCACAAGGGAGATCTTTGTGGTAAGGGAGGAGTTTTGTGTTTTAATAGTGGTCATAGTTAAATAAATCTGTTTCTGGGGCACCTGGGTGGTTCAGTGGGTTAAGCCACTGCCTTTACCTCAGGTAATGATCTTCAGGGTCCTAGGATCAAGCCCTGCATTGGGCTTTCTGTTCAGCAGGGAGCCTGCTTCCTCCTCTCTCTCTGCCTCCCTCTCTGCCTACTAGTGACCTCTCTCTCTCTTTCTGACAAATAAATAAATAAAATCTTAAAAAAAAAAACTGTATCTGGTAAAACTTCATAGAAACATATACACACATACACAAGTTCATGTACAACTGGGGAAATACGGTAAGTTCTGCAGATTGTGTTCATGTCAATTTCCTGATTTGATATTATACTACTATACATCTGTAAGATGTTACCACTGGGTGACAGTTACCTCTCTGCACTATCTTTGCAACTTCCTGTAAATCTATATTTATGTATTTATTTTCTAGTCTTGGCAAAAAACAGCCAATAAAACATTAAATAGAAGTAGCAAAAGTGGGGGCACCTGGGTGATTTCAGTTGGTTAAGCATCTGACTTTTGATTTCAGTTAAGGTCATGATCTCAGTGTCATAGGATTGAGCCCCACATCAGACATTGTGGTCACTGTGGAGTCTGCTTGTCCCTCTCCCTCCTCTCACTTGCACACTCTCGCTCTCTCTCTTTTTCTCTTTCTAAATAAATAATTAAAAAAAAAGAAGAAGCAGTGGCAAAAAAAAAGTGGCAAAAGTGTACATTCTTACATTGTTCTTGATTCTAGAGATTCTAGAGTAAAGCATTAATTTTTCACCAGTATGTATAAACTTAGGTATTGGTTTTTCATAGACACCTTTCATCGGTTGAGGATGTTCCTTTTTATTTCCAGTTTTTGAGAATTATAATTACGTATAGGTGTTGGGATTTTTTTTTCAAATGGCTTTTCTGCATCTACTGAGGTAATGAATGCGTTTTGAGCTTTGTTTATTAATATGATTCCTCACATTGATTTTCAGATATTAAGACAACCTTGCATTCCTGGTATATAAATCACATTTGGTCATGGTATATAATCTATTTTATATTTTTGCCAAAATAAAAGCTGAAGGCTTTTGTATCTCTATTTATTAGGAAAACTTATCTACTGTTTTCTTTTGAAGTCTTTATATAGTTTTGTTGGGGATAGCACTGACATTTTAAAATTTGTTCGGAAATTTTCCATCCTTCTCATTTTCTGAAAGAGTTTATAAAGGATTGATATGATTTCTTCTTTCATATTTGGTAGAATTTATTATGAATTTGGGTCTGGACTGTAGGGTAAGTTCTAAATTTTCTTCTAAGAACTGATCTGGCTGAATCTCATATATTCTAATTTTATTTTTCATATATACTAATTTCAAAATATTTTCTAATTTTTCTTGTGATTTTTTATTACATTCATTGGTTATATAAAAGTACATTGTTCACTTTTTCAAATGTTAAGATACTTCTCAATTTCTGTTACTCATTTCTAATCTGATTCCATTACCGTAGTAGAATATGCTTTGTATGATTTTAATCCTTATACATTTGTTGAGACTTGTTAAATGGTCTAAGATTATGGTCTATCCTGAAGAATATTCCATGTGCATTTGAAAAGAATGTGTATTTCTTCATGTTAAGTGAGACATTCTAAAAAAGTCATATAGGTATAGGTGATTGACAATATTGTTCTTTTATGTCCTTGTTAATGTTACCTATTTTGTTCTATCAATTATTAAAAATAATATATTTAATTTTCCAACTATTATTGCTTAATGGACTATTTCTCTTCTCAACTCTGTCAGTTTTTCTTTCATACATTTTGGGGCCCTATTATTAATTATGTTCATTTATAATTATTATATATTCCTGATGCATTAATATATTACCACTATGAATATCCTTCTTTGTCATAACCATCTTTGAGTCTTTGTTTCATAAAGATTTTAGCATTGCTCCTGGCATTTAGTAGACTTTCTATAAAAAGTACATAAATAAATAAATATATATAGTGATATAGTTATTTAATAAATATTTCTTCATCACTTTATACCTAGAACTATTCTAGGCCTTAGAATATTAACTGTTATTCAATATCAGCTTTGTTCCTGCTATTTCATGTCTTTATTTATGTACAGGTGTTTTAAAATATTTATTCGTTTATTATGGTGAGTATCTCCACTAATACTCTGTAAGACTATAAGTACTTAGCAAGGAAATTTGCTGTTTGGTTTAAGGCTTACTATTTTTTTTTAATGAATAATAATATGCTGGAGATTGTTGTTTGATGAAACAATATCCAATATCCCATGAACCTTTATTATATTGAGGTAGCTATGAACTGTGCAAAAGACTACATTTTCTAGCCTCCCTTATAGCTAAGTGTGGACATGTGACAAAACTCTGATTAACTAGTTATAATCAGAAGTTGTAGGGTTGAATTCTAACTCAGACATCTTTAAAAAGTACATAAACGTCACTTTTATGTTTTCCTCGTTCCCCTGCTATCTTCCTGGAATACAAATGTGATTAGTTATTTCTGAGTCTGCAAATGGAAAAATATGAACGCCAAGGAATATGGGGCATAAACAGAAAAGGAGCTTGGATCCACTGTGGCTTAGTCTTAAGACCTAAGGTTAGATTTTCTATTCAGGTCTCTATTACATGCACTCAAATATAATTTCTAACTGATACAAATGATGGCCACAATGTTGCTGATGAGGAACAAGTTCCTGTTTAGGTCTGCCCAAATGACATATAATAAAGGAGAAGTGAAACATATGATATCCTAAATCTCGCAGGTTCTAGAGCCATCCAAATCTGTGGAACATTTATTGCCAAACATTCTCTCTTATCAGTGGGCCGTAAACAGATTTTGGCATAGCTGCAGAAACTCATCTTTTCTTACATTTAAAGACTATGTACCTGGAGTCCCAGAATAGAGTGACTAAGAATAGTGGCCCTATACAGGATTGCTAGAGGAGGTCACCTTTTCCAAGGCATTATTCATGGAATGCAAATTTACAAAGAAACATACTCACTTAAAAAATTTCCTAGATATGCTGACCTTCAGTCTTTGTTGAACACCAATTTTCCCTGAATATTTGCTATTGCCAACGCACTACATTTTGACAGTGATTCCTGACCTTAAAACAGCCTTTACGGTCCTGGAACTGCTGGCTACTCAGCAGATACTGAGTCTGCCCTCATCTCTAGATGCTCCAGTGATGCCACATCTGCACATTCAGCTAGCTCCTGCTGACTTTCTATTCTTTCCCTTTTTGGCTAGCTAAAAGCATGACCAAGTTTATTTTTTTCTATAAAGGTCTCAAAAAATGACTAATTTTTAAAATATATTTGAACTCTTCCTTAACTGCTAATTGAACTCTGTGTGCAAGGAGGCCAGAGGTGTGCAGCGAGGTACAGCCTTCTCACAATAGCATGCGAAATCCGCCCTTTACCACAGTCATTACTAATATAGAGAGCATAGAACTATTTCAATGCTTCATAGTTTGGGGGCATTTGAACAATCTGTCCTCCTTTATCTTTCTAATTTCCCTCTCAACTTGATCCCCCCAAAACAGGCAGCATCTGAATAAAAGTTAACTACTACCTTGGCAGATGAAAAACTTGGTTAGTTCTAATGAAAGCAGGGGGTGCTGTTGACATTTCTTACTTCCAGTTCTTGCATCATGGCAATAAGGCCTAAGGACTGATTTATCAAAGAGAGTGTGCCCATCAAGCATGAGTGAGACAGAGAGAGAAAGTTCACTTTGCACAAAATGAGCTGCTAATTTCTTTTCCATTTCACTGACAATGTGCTCTATGAGTTCAGAGCAGCTGGGATGAGAACAATGGATGTTCCCAACCTGTGCTCCATTTAACTTCTGCAACTCTACAAGGTCAAACAGCAAAAGAGAAAGAAAAAAAATCTCCCTCTCTTTTTCTCTCCATTTCCGTATCTCTCTCCCCCACTACCTCCCTCCCTCTTTCCCCTTTCCCTCTGCCTTATAGTGTGGCAAAGCTAGGAGACTGAGGGACTATCTAAAAGACACAGTCCTTTTTGTTTTTGTTTTTTAAAGAAATCCATTTCTAGCCAAAGCTTCTACTGGCAAAAGTTTAAATGCCATTTTATTGCCATTTCTACCATTAAGTTAATATGATTCAAATAAATTCTGGTTTACTACTGTGAGTGTGTGTGTTGGGGTGAGGGAAGGTGAGCACGAGTACTCTCATTTAAAGAGACATGTGATATGTCTGTTGCCTAAACCCTCACTGACAAAAAATGAATTCCAAATGACTTACTCTGCCCTGGCTTTACTGCCACTAACAGGAAATTTAAAACTCCCCCCCCCCCCCGCCCCAATTAGCAATGTACCAGATAGCCTTACTATTCAATATGCTTCCCCATAATCCATACAGTCAAAATGGTAGAATCCTTTGGGATATAGGCTTCCCTTCTGTGGTATGATTCATGTAACTTGGATCTCAATTAACACTGGTTTGTAGCACTCTGATATTAAAGGATGGAAGGTAGAAGAACTAAGAATGTGAGCTAGTAATCAGCAAGAACATCTTCCCAGAACAGCAGTTCAGGAACCATCTCCCACCATTAGAATTCACATTTCACCACAGATTGACTTTTCTCATGTTGTAATCCCACTTGACTTGAAGCTTAGACTAACTTCTACATTTCAAAGCCTAAACTTATCCCTATTTATCTCCCCTGGTCCATTTGAGAGGTATGGATGGGACCCCTCAAGTTCTTTATCCGAGCATACCTCTACCAATCATAGCCTGTATACAATTCAAGTGTTTAGGTAGCCCTTTCCTATCCAGGGACCATGTGTGACTTTTTACTGTATTCCCAGGACCTATGACAATTCCTGACATAGAACATGGTTTCAAAAATGTTTGCTAAGTGACGAAGTACAGACTTTGCATCCAGCTGACTTTCTTAGGCTAATTAATCATTTGCTCATTATAAAATTTGCTTTCCGAAAGGCATATAGGTCTATTTAGAAGAATTATTTATCTTAATCTTAAATTTGTATTTTATTCCTTTCTACACCATATTTAAGGAAATAAACTACCCATTATAAACTTATTGCTACCAAGTTCTGATTACTGCATTTGTTTTCCCCCATGGCAACCACTGGTTGTTGTTCAGTATTTTAAATATTTGTAATATTTAATTTAATAAATAGAATAAATTGAGACATTAAACAAGTATTTCAAAGTTTTATGTCAAACTGTAAAATGTATTTAGAATAATTTATTATCCAAGACCAATGATTTGGGAATAAATTAAACTAGAAATACACTGAAAAACTAAAGCACTGTCTTCCAAGAAATACATTCACTGTCTTTTTCTACTTTTACAAGAAATTGCTTTTGTCTCTGTGTCCTACTTGAATTGAGGATGAAATGTTCCCTTGAAAACAGTCTACCAGCATGCAATAGGAATTGCATAGTTAATCTCTTTGTTTTTATCTGATGAAACTTCCTAACCTTGAATTCCATGTCCAAATTGATAATATAAAATTAAAATGAGATTATACACACACACACACACACACAAACACACATACACACACACGTGTATATATATACACACATTTCAGCAATTAGTAATATGTATATCACAGATCTCAGCAATAAGCAAATATAGAGGATTAGAGCTAATTCTGAGAAGATACTGCAAATAAGAATGGCTATTCAAAGTAGATATTCAATTTCAAATCCTGATAGAGCCCAGACTATGACTGGAGGAAAGTAAAAATGGTAGCAGCAATCTAATAGAAGAAAATAGACTTCACCAGAGATATTAAACACAAAAGCTCTAAAGTGTGAATTATACTCATGATCTAATTCTTCTTTATGTACATGACCTCTAATTTCACTTTTGATAATATAAGTAATAACTCCATAGCTTCAGAAAGTTTCCCAGTCCATTCCATGCCACCATCACCTCTTAATTCATTAAATTATTATAGTACACAGATTTATACTGACCTGGACTGGTTCCATGTCTGTCACTTAATAACTATATAATTTTTTCTGAGATTCCATTTCTTCTTTACAAATGTAGCCTAGTGATATCTCTCTCTGTCAGGTTTCTGTCAGAGAAGCAGGACTACGATGAGTGATATAGAATAAGGGATTTTCTAGAGGAATTTAACTTTACACCGCTTAGAAGCTGGTTACACAGACTACGCAGGACTGTTATCTGTGCCTTTGGTTCTGGGGACTGATGCTGGGAGTTTGGAAGGAAAGATATAAAATGAGGAAAGGTGAGGACAAGAGGGACCCACAGGATATACTGGAACCCATGAGGATATCTTAGCCACCACCCTTGGGTCTTCACTCTGATGATACAGATGACTCACAGGGGAAGCTGGTACTTTTTCTAACCATGAGTTAGAAAAGGTGACATGGGATCTGACATTAATTGAAGTGGCTGTGGGCCTGGCTGCTACCCCCGGACAGTCCGGTGAACCAGGAGATAATCAACAGTATGAGCTGAAACAGTCCTGGAACTCCTGTACCAAACTTATGATTGTTAAAGGAATATGGCCATGGCTTTATTCCCACCTTTCAACTCTAAAGGAAATAGTCTCTCGTGTCCTACATTAACTCAGAACTACACAGGGAAGAAAATTCTGAAAAATGTAGACTCAGCTCAGCTAACATGATAATGCAAATCCATTAAAACATCCTGTCAACTCAGAGTGATGCGGGGTTGATGAAAGAAAATACATATGAAATCATTTTTAAAACTTTAAAACAAAAATGGTACAAAACTGTATTATTTCTACAAAGTCTTCTCTTTATAGTGAGCTGGTCTTTGTTCTACATGTGTGTGATCTTTTCAATACAACTAGCCATAATCATAAATGGTAGATTCCTGTGCAGTGTGATTTGACAGGAATCACTAAGACTGAGTAATGAAAATTTCCAACTAAATTGTCATCTACAAAAGGATACAGACAATAGCATGGCCTGATTAGTATACTCTGATGATATTTAGTACGCAGCCTGTTTCAAACCAATAAAGAGGAAAGAAGAAAGGAAGTGAAAGGGAAAGAAAGGAAAGGAGAAAAGAAGAGAGGGAGGAAAAGAGGCAGAGAGGGAGGGAGGGAGGGTCGGAGGAAGGAAGGAAGGAAGGGGAAAGGAAGAGAGGGAAGGAGAAAGAAAGACAAATATGTCACATTAGGATGGGAAACTGAGTCAGAAATAAGGGAAAGGTGTTACAAAAATAACAACCACTGTATTTTTATTCCATAAATGTTCTGGAGAATAGAACTTCCCCAAATCTCTAACTGCAAATTACAATCCATAAACAAAAAACAACTTCCCAATTTTCTGGAACTTTTAATTTCAGGTTAAAGCAGGAACTATAAACTTATATAAGAATAAAAATACTACTGAGGTAATAGTACAGTCCATGCAAATGGGCTGAAGCAGAAGTCACTTTATAAGAAAAAGACCAATATTAATATCAGCTCCTTGATTTTTTTTAATAAAGCACATAGATTTCTAAGGGTATAAGAAAGCCTTAGATCATGATATTTCTTTCCAATTCTTAAATCAAGGAAGTTCTGATCCATTTTTGATAACTGCCTTGTATCAGTAGGATTTTGAGACAATAAGAAAAGGATTTGGGCTCTTTTTACTTTCTTTGAGATTAAAACCAGATCAACTGCTACAGGAGAAGTCACCTTGAAATTCCCAACAATTGAGTCAAATTGAGTTTAAGGAAAATTTCCAGCTCTGAATGTCAAGGTCAATAAGGATTTCAGTCACCACTTACCTTCTTAGTTATACTTACCTTTTCCTTCCAGACCCTTTCTTTATAGCAGGATTCTTCTGAGCACCAGCAATAGTTATGTTCCTTTCCTCACAGACCCCAGGCTCCAGGGTTTGCTGAGGTCTTAAATGAAATTCTCTAGCTGGAAGAAATGGACCTACTATCTTAGGCCAGATGCTAGAGGAAGCCTATAGCAGGAAAGGTACCATGGCATGTCACTACCAGTCCTCTGCCAGCATACACATTTCTGCGATCGCTATTGCCTAAAGTTACTCCAGTTTCTCCTTGCTGGAATTCTCAGTTGCTGCTCAAGGTAGCTCAAGACAGAAAGTATAAATGTATATGATGAAAGGAAAAGTATTACTGAAGGTAAAGGGAAGTCCATCCAACTGTGTAATTTGACAACATTTACCAGTTTGCTATATGCTTAAAAAAATTGATTTGTGAACAAATGAACAGAGAAAAATGAACTGGGATATAAAACTGAGGTGGACAAAGGAAGAAGGTAATCCAAAAAGCACTATCAACTATTATATTCAGAAGCCAGCAGAGGAAGTCTGTTTAAATTAGCATATGTAATAACGTATCATATAAAAGAAAAAATTATCAAAGAAAAATAATAAATATATATTATTTACAATAATTCTCAGGGCATATACTTAAAATCTTCTACAAGCCAATCCCAGTTTCACAAGGGCTGAAACCATGCCCTTTTTGTTCATTAATAAAAACTAGTGCTACTTAACATTTTTAAATAGATAAATACATAAGAAGAAAAAATTTCCAAACTATGCACAATGGAAAGCATCATACTGTCATTAAAATATGAATTATTATTTCAAAATATAATTGGGGAGAAGACTAAGTACACATATTTATTCATTTTTTATTCCTTCTATAAAGATATATCTAAACATTCATCATGTTATAAGCACTGAACTATATATTGGGTGAACAAAAGATCTAGAACTTATGAGGAAAATATACAAAACATTAGAACAAAATGAACTTGAGGTTCTAACATATGTAACCAAGCACAATTTTTAAATCCTTATATATCAAGAAAGTATAATCTTTATAGAAATCCACGAAACTGTTTATATAAGAGTTGCTATTTGACTCTTAATTTTGACTAGAAGGAGAAAGAAGAAATTAGAGTACATTAGTTAGTTATTACTATGTAACACATGGCGCCAAAACTCGTGCATGTAAAACAATGTGCATTAATTATTGTTAACAAATCTATATGTGGGATGAGTGTCTATTCCTATTAGGGGTGTGTTCATTCATTTACTTTCAAGTGTGTATCAATCAGGTAAGCACCTCTCATAATTCTGGTATGTCTGGCAGACAGCTAGCTCTGTGCTAACTTAGGATAGCTCACGTGGAAAAACTGGACTCTCCTCTTAGGTCTCTCATCCTCTAGCAAGTTATCTCAGTCTTGTTCAAATGACAGAAACAGAGTATGAGACAAAAAGAGCAAAAACAAATAAGACCTTTTAGTCCCATGCTCGGAACTGGAAGACTGTCAGTTCAGCTGCCTTCAATTGATCAAAACCACACAAGTTCAACTCAAATTCAAAGCATGAAAAAGGAAGGACCATATCATGATGGAAAGAGCTACAAAGGTACATAGGAAAGAGTTTCCGATAGAAGGAAGAACTGGGGCCATCTCTGCAATAAATCTACCACATAAGGAAAGAAGAGAAAATGACAAAAATACCAGAAGGAAGGAACCATGCCATCAAAATATAATAAAGAGAAAAGCATAATAATGGTCATGACATGGTTTCGGACCTAGTAAATAAATTCAAGTCAGTAAGAAAATATTGCACCTATTTTTTTTTTCTATTTAAAAACGTTTATTGTGGTCAGAAAGTGGGAACAACCCAAAGGTCCACCAATGAAAGAGTGGGTAACAAGATATGATCCACCCACACATGGCAATATCAGCCACAAACAGGAGCAAGGGGCTAACACAAGCTGTCCTGTGGATGGACCCTGAACACATGACGCTCAGTGAGGGAACCAGATACAACAGGCCACACGATGTGTGACTCTGTGTGTGTGACATGCCCAAAACAGGCACATCCATGGAGACAGAAAGTAGATTAATGGTTGCCAGGGGCTGGGAAAGGATGGGGGCGAAGGGGTATGGGGTTTCTTGGGGGTGGGAAAGAAACGATGAAAATGTTCTAAAATTAGGCAGTGGTGACAGTTGCACAATCTTGTGAATAAACCAAAAGTAACTGACTTGTACAAAAAATAAATAAATAAAAATAAATAAAAATGTTTTTTGAGCCAAGCCTTGTTTTACGCATAGGGTATATGAGAAAAAAAAAAGAGAAGTAAAGTTTTTCCTCTATTTTTCTTTGACAAAAAAGTTATTAATACAGATGAGATAATTTTAGAACCTGCTAGAAATCAAGGAGGACATTGGAATGGTAGGTGCCCCATTTTTGGTATAGTGAGGTAGTAAAAGAGGGAAAGGTGAAAACAGCCATGGTCTTGGGAACGAGGTAAAGCCTTTGGCTTTTGCTCTAAGTGTAACAAGAAGCCATTAAAACATTGTTATCAGGGACGCCTGGGTGGCTCAGTTGGTTGGGCAGCTGCCTTTGGCTCAGGTCATGATCCCAGCATCCTGGGATCGAGTCCCACATCGGGCTCCTTGCTCCGCAGGGAGCCTGCTTCTCCCTCTGACTCTGCCTTCCACTCTGTCTGCCTATGCTCATTCTCGCTCGCTCTCTTTCTGGCAAATAAATAAATAAAATCTTTTAAAAGAAAAAAAAAAGAAAGAAAAACATTGTTATCAGGTCAGAAAGGATTTTAAATGAACATTTGGTTATTATGAGGTTGAATTAATACAGAGGCAAGGTAGAAGTGGAAAGACTATTATAAAAGTACAGGATGGGCAAGAATAATAAAAGAAAGGCCACTAAGGAACTAGTTCTATAACCTATGGTGAGAGTTGGTGGTCGCACAGGATGCAGTTAGACTTTGTGAGAAGGAAACTAGTGGTCAGATTCTTGAACTATTTTAGAGCCCATTAGGTTTGCTAACTGACCAGGGGTGTGGTGTGCTGAAAGGAAAAACTAATGTTAAGAATGAAGCACTGAGGGGCGCCTGAGTGGCTCAGTGGGTTAAAGCCTCTGCCTTTGGCTCAGGTCATGATCCCAGGATCCTGGGATCAAGCCCCACGTCGGGCTCTCTGCTCAGCGAGGAGCCTGCTTCCTCCTCTCTCTCTGCCTGCCTCTCGGCCTACTTGTGATATCTCTCCCTGTCAAATAAATAAATAAGTAAATCTTAAGAAAAAAAAAAAGAATGAAGCATTGAAATTAGCTGAGATGTAGATAGTCAAATAGAAAAATTAAGTCAGCACTGGGTAGGTAACTGATTCTCAGAGAAAGACCAAAGAGAGAGAAATAATTTTAGAGTACCTTCATGGAAATGGAACTGGATAAAATAAATTGAGGAAGACATTGTATAGAAAAAGAAGCCTAACTTAAAAAAAAATCAGAAATATTTAGAAATGTAGACATAGATAGATAGATAGATAGATAGATGAAAATATCTTTTTTTCCTAAGGGGGGCAATTGTATCAAATGTTTCTGAGAAGCTGGGTAAAAAGAAGTTTAAGATGCTGTGTGAACCTTGGTATTGGGCATGAACTTCCCAGCATAGAGATGTCCTCTAAAATTAATGGGCTGTAGCATTTACGGAGAAGGAAAAATCTCACTTGGATCATAAGGTGACATTTAACTTCTAGTTTTGCTTTAGGCTAAAGTTGAGTTTCCAATGGTGAGGGGAAAGAGACAAAAGGAATGATAGATTGTAAGGGTTTGTCTTACAGAGATTAAATTCTGATAAAATACTTGCATATCCTGCTGATGAAAATGTCTCTAAAAACATTTATGTTGATCAGGGCATTTTTAGCTTCCATTCAAGAAGAAACAGGAATGGGGTTTACTCTCCCAAATGAAACAGTCAAAGAAGCAAACAAAACATATGAAACACTGGTTTTCAGGACCCTGGTTATCAAGCAATAAATAACAAGCGATGACTAAGAAACAGAAACCGTGTAAATGAAATGAACACTATGATTGCCTTAGCTTATTGCTTTGAGAGACTTTTCAGGACATGAAACGTCTCTCCAAAGGGTATGGTTACAAGAATAAAAAGATAAGCAATAGATATGGAAAAATACTTGAAATCACATATCTGAAAATGGACTTGTATCCAAAGTAAATACAGAATTCTCAAAACTTAATGAGAAAACAAGACAATTTTTTAAATGTACAAAATATTTAGCATTTACTTTCCTTTACCAAAGAAGATACATGAATGGCAGATAAGCACATAAAAAAGATAGTCAGAGACATTGGGAAGAATGAAGTGAATTCCAAAAGTGAAAGTTTAACTCTTCGATGTTAAAAGCATAGGCCTGAGCCAGTCCAACAGCCATGGGTAAAAATCCTTACTACCATAGCTACCTCATGCAAATCACTAAAACTTATACCTACAGCTTCCTCACCTGAAAAACATAATAATACACTCCAGGCATTATAAAACTTAAACAACATGGTACAAAGATCTTAACATTGTCTTTGACATGTAGTCTCCAGTCAGAGATGTCAACCCCCTTCACTTTCCTGACTCTCTTTAATGTGCTCAAATTGCCCAAGTCAAAATAGTAGATCCCAGAATCCTGTGTGAAGTTTCTAAAGATCTCAAATCTGGTGAACTTTAACAGAATCATAAATAATGTTGAATCTTTGGGAAAGCAGTAGCAGTAAAGGTAAAATCTCCCAACCGTAAAGAGTTAAGCACATTAAATTAGATCATCTTCTAAAAGGAGGTGTTAAAATTATGCCATAAAGAAATACCTTTATAGATAAAATTAAGCCATTTTGAGTTAATAAGTGTCTAACTGATTATCTTCCTAATGGCTTAACTGATTATATGTTAAAGATGTGATTTATAATCAATGCCAAATAATAGGAAGGTGTGAATCATCATGTTGAAAAGCTGTAGTCCAAATGTTGACAAGAACAGCATATTGATTAATTATTCCATTGAGAATATTAGGTGTGATATGATGTGGCAAGTGTTGAAATTAGGTACCTATGTACCACTCTGACCTATAGAACTATCTTACCAGTGAGGTATTTCAGAAGCCAAACACCCTGAATTTATATGCAGTGATAACTAATACATTAATTATAGGTATTTATATTATAAACAAAGTAGAAGGAATATCTTCCTTACTAATATCATGCAGAAAATCTAATGATTTAAATGACAAAAATGGATGTGAAGTCACCTTTAATCTAAAGTTCAAATGGTTACCCAAATCCTTACATCAAGACCATTATGAAATTTTAAGATAAATTGAATTTGCAAAAATATAATAATGCTGAAAGTACAGTATCCAGCAACTTCCTCTGTAAAAATGTAACAGCTATTGCTCTTGCATTGAACACCTACTGGGTAGGGAGATACAGTCCTATTTCATCAAATGCAGAAAAAAATGCAAACATGTTGAAACTCTCTTTTGCTGCCTTCTACCAACCTGTGCCTCAACCAGTCTTACTCCTTAAAATGAGAAGCAGTGGAAGAAATAGAGGAGAACTAAGTTACAGAGTGGGAGAAATTTCTGTTTCAGTCTAAAGAAATTTTAAAATAGACCTTTTCTGAAGCCAATCTAGCCCAATAAACAAGTATAATAAACCACTATATATCTGATGTAATATAAAATATCTCCTACTTTCTGAAAGTTATATCCTCTATTAACCTACCACAGTGACTGGAATTTCTCCAGTTAGAATTTGTATTTGTATATTAATGGTTAGGCTACAGCAATGAATAGCTCAAAGATCCCTATTAAAAGGCAAATCACTCAGAAGAGATAATATAATATGCCTTGGACCTGGACGTGGATGTGTCTATACAAAGTCAATCCTAGAGAAATAAGTTGTACTGTAAGAAATTTCTGAGTGAAGAAAACTATAAAGGAGAGAACAAGAACTTTGGAAGTTGCCACAAGAGAGCAGTTGAGTAAAAAAAAGAGTCCAAGAAGGTAGAAAAAGCAGAACACCAGACCTCTGAAAAAGATGTTCTAAAGGGAGAGAGTAGAATTCAGCACAAAAAAGTGGGAAAACTCCAAAGAAAAATGTTACCTATATCTTAATGTAACTGTAGTACTTCCATTGTTCTCACATAGGTCTTTGATATTTATATGATTTCTGAATTACCTACAATACACTGTTGTTTTACTCCACAGGATTTATTGAATACCCACTGTTTTACAACTACCTTAAATCAGATCCCCTCAAAGTTGACTTTATGACAAGAAATTTGGAGGAAAATAGCAAGGATGGAAATAATATAAAAAACATAATTAAATAATTATTTATATACATAAACATATATAATTTATATTATTTATATTAAATAGTATAAAAACATATATTAATGAGAAAATTAACTGAGGTTCAATACTTTAGGGACTCTCTGAGAAACTGTGGATTATGTCTTTGAAGTATTGTTCAGAGGCCAGGGAAATTGGACCATGTTTCTAGGGATGACTTTTGCCCAGTTAAATCCCTGCACTTCCAGATTATGCTGGCTAGTGTGAATCAAGAACTTGTGGTACCAAAGTATCCTGGGATTTATCAGGTCTTGCCACAGATGATCTCAAGGATGAAGTTGGCATTAGTAGTGTCTAATACAATGGAAATTCCACATTTATGGTCAGGGAGAAATAACTAAAAAACAGTCATAATAAAAGCCCAAACAAATAATACGCAAACTGTGATTCAAGTTCATGTTAATTCAAAGAGTTATCAAATAAATTAAGGAGGGCTTCCTGAAAGAAGTGAGATATGACTAGCTCTTAAAGGTGTTAACATGAATTAATAGTCTTAATTGAGTAGTAGAGGTGGAGTGATGAGTATCAATATACTCATCAAGTATATTTTTTATTAATTTAGAAATTGAAAGAGAATTTGTTGGATCTTAGAACCCTTATTGCCCCATCCTGGATTGTGAGGTTCAAACAATACCTTAGTACAAATGAATAAGATTATAAAGTTCCAGAACTGAAAAAAAAATCACACACACACACACACACACACACACACACCCAGTCTTAATTTTAAGCAGTGAGTTTTTGGGTTTTATTGTACTTTACAACACTTTGTATGGGAAACACAAATGTTACCCAAAGTTTTCCCAAATTCAAAATCAGACATTTCTGAGATCATCAGCCTAGATGCTAGAAGTGTTCAACTTCAGCCTAAAAGCAATTAAAGAATACATTAAAGAATTAAAGAATACATTAACTATATGTTCTAACCAGTTATTTCTGAATAACGCAGGGTGAATTTGTCTTTGGAAAGGCTGCTTGCTTCATTAAAATGTGATTTGGAGCTCTGAACATGGTATTTTTCTCCTAATAATATTCACACTTTTGTTGATCTATGTATGTGAATATATATCCATATTTATTAGAGCAGACAATTCTCTGTCAAACATTTTTTTCTTGCTTTTTTTGTAACCTATATGAAAGTAAGAAAATATGCAAACTTTCACTTTATACACTAAACTACGAAATATTTTTATAATTGTGTATATTTTAATTTGTGTTGTGGTACAACATTCCAATAGGTATTATCAGGTTTAGATTTTTTTATTACATATAATGTATTATTTGTTCAGGGGTACAGGTCTGTGAATCATCAGTCTTACACAGTTCATAGCACTCACCATAGCACATACCCTCCCCAATGTCCATCATCCATCCAACCTATCCCTCCCACCCCCTCCAGCAACTCTCAGTTTGTTTCCTGAGATTAAGAGTCTCTTACAGTTTGTCTCCCTCCTTGGTCCCATCTTGTTTCATTTTTCCCTCTCCTTCCTTTAAGGTACTGAGTTTCAGATAATCAATCTTTATATCAAGTACCTTTCTCCAACACACCAGACAACAGTGTTATTTTTGGTAAACCTAGTTGTGTTTTGATTATAACTAAATGTGCAGGGACGCCTGGGTGGCTCAGTTGGTTAAGCAGCTGCCTTCGGCTCAGGTCATGATCCCAGCGTCCTGGGATTGAGTCCCACATTGGGCTCCTTGCTTGGCAGGGAGCCTGCTTCTCCCTCTGCCTCTGGCTGCCTCTCTGTCTGCCTGTGCTCGCTCGCTCTCTCTCCCTCTATCCCTGACAAATAAATAAATAAAATCTTTAAAAATAAATAAATAAATAAATAAATAAATGTGCAAAACACCGGAATAGGAATAATATTTTTAAAAATCCAAATTATCCTATACTAGCCTAGCATAATCTATATAATTTATTTGTTTTATAATTGAGACACTATAAATCAAATTTTAGGCAATAGCCCAAAATTCTAATTTTGATCCTAGGATAAGACAAAATAAGATAACATATAAACAGTTCCTATATATATGGCACATACAATGTGCCACATGTACCATATGTCATGTAGATAATGTTATATAGTTTATTTGGAAAAACAGAGGGCACTAACCCAGGCACATTTTGGTAATGGGAAACACCTAAAGATTTCTAAGTGTCAAAACAAGTCAGAGTGTCATTTTATCTGAATACTGCTGGCAGTTCTTCTGATGATAAATTGAAGGGTGAAAATCTGAAGACAGACTATGACATAGACTGATACACATAAGAAATAATAGGAATGAAGGCAAGAGAATGAGTGAAATGGATCATAGATAGTACTTAAGAGGAAAAATTGGCAGGAATTGATAACTGATTGTGGCAAGAGCAGAGGTATTATTAGAGGCCTGAGTAGATTTAGGATAAAGGTCACAACCACACATGAGTCTTTAATTATTAATTAGTGTAACAGTGGTAAATGGTGATATATAAAACTAAGAAGAAAAACTACATCCCAAAAGAGTTCCTTTAGGAGGCATTATTATAAGTTTGGCATTAGCTTTGTATTTGGACCTTTACATTAAAAATATTCAGCAGATGGTGAGTGCTGTGAAGTGTGTAAACCTGGCGATTCACAGACCTGTACCCCTGGGGATAAAAAATATATGTTTATTAAAAAAATAAAAAATTATAAATAAATAAATAAATAATATTCAGCAGACATATACATATCTGAAATATTGGGATTTAAATCCATGAGTATAGATGAGCTTTCCCAAAGTAAACTTAGAGCAATTGTCCTATCTTGAAATTGCAGACATTCAGCCTCCAGGCACCATATTGTAGGAACAATTTTCTGTATGTCATTGAATAATTTTTCTCCCATAGGGTTGAAATCCACAGAATTCCCAAGTTTATGAATCCATTTGTGATTACTTTTCCTCTCATCCTTCTCATCCAATCCATCAACAAATCTAGTTGGTTCTACTTCCAGATATATATGCCATGTCTACTTACTTCTCTCCATTTCCACTTTGACACCTTTATACATGTTCATGTATTTTTCTCTGTCATAGCTAATACCATATTTCCTTAGGAAAAAGGCCAAGAACAACCCAAATGCCTATCAACTGATAAAGAAACAACTACATACACACACACACACACCCATACGCAGACATATAAGCCAGCAATAAAAAGAAATGAAGTACTGATACATGCTACAACATGAACGAATATTGAAAACATTATACTAAATGTAAGAAACTGATCACAAAGGCCACATGTTGTATTATTCCATTTATATAAAACGTCAAAAAGGTAAACCCATAATGACATAAAGTAGATTAGTGAGGGGCTGAGAGGTGGGGAAGGGGAAGTAGAATGATGAGTGATTACTAATTATTACAGGGTTTCTTTGAGGGTAACAAAAATATTCTAGAACTATATAATGATGATGGCTGCACAATATTGTGAACATATTAAAAACTATAAGATTTTACACTTTGAAATGATGAATTTTGTGGTATATAAATTGTATCTTAAAGCAATCAACAAGTGTGCTTAATTTGGGAAGGAGGGTGATGAAAAGCTTCACTACAGTGATAACAGTAAAGAAAGGGGTAAAATAATAGTTATATGGCAAAATTTTCAGGAAGAAATGAAAGAACTTGGTGGCAAATAGAAAATAGAGCAAGGGAAGGAAACCAGTCAATACAATTGCCTTACTGGAACAAAGTAATATGAAAGAGAATACAATTGTAGCGAGAAGATTAATTCAGTTTCAAATATGTTGAGATTTGCACGAATATGAGGTTTTTGTTTTTGTTTTTGTTTTTAAGCAGAGATGCCCTTAGGCAACTGAACATATGGGACAAAAGTTCAAGCTGCTGGAGACACAAAAATGAGAGTCATCAACTTAGAGGAAGCAGGAGGAGGCATAGGGATAATGCAGAAAGAAGAACAGAAAATTAAGGGCTGGAATTCTTATAGGAGTTTTCTTCACTTAGGGGATGGTCTTACAAAGGGGTCTCAGAAAAAGAAAGTGAAAAAGATGGCAGAAAAGTGCCTTAGCAAGGAATATAAGAGGGGAGAGTTGCAAGAAAGAATAATGGTAAATACTAAAGAGCTGTCAGAGAGTCTGGGTAAGAGTAAACAAAGTGAAGCAAACTCTTGAAACTATTTCATTAAGTTATATAATTAATGAAAGGTTAGGGCATGTCAAATTTGGATCCAGAGGAGGGAAGAGAGGTCTTAAACTTCTTCGAGATTGGACTTTTGAAATGAATGGGGAGAATTTTACCTAAGAGAGGCACTGGGCCTGGCCATGGAGACTAAGCGTGAAAGTAAGGGTAAGGGGAAAATCACTGAAACTTAGAACATAAACAGAGTGTACAGAACACCAAGTTGGGGAAACGATTTGAACGAACAAGGCAGACAAGAGAGAGGCCAAAAGTGGCATGCCTCAATCCATTCTTAAAAGCTGAGTTTAAGTTTTTAGCAATTGTGAGTTTAACTGTTTTAGCAATTGTGTTAGAAACTCTCTAGTGACTAGAGATTGAAGAAAGTAACCAGGATGGGGTAGGGAGATGGACGTAGCCTATCTAAGTAGCAGGAGAGTCATGGGTATGGTTATTTGGCAATGCACACAATAAAAACAAAATCAAGATCTCAAGTGCAGAAGTAGATATGATGTAATTTTCTCTTCATAAACTACACATATTTTTGGCTATACATTAGCAGAACACTGATCTTACAGAAGACATTTTGTGGATTTCTGCCTCTCTGATGTTAATGGTTTTTGAATGCTACTGACAGTCCATCTTTTTCCTACTACCCCTCTTCCCTACTGTCCCACATGAAAAGACAGTCTGTCAAAAAGTGAAAATGATGTAATATTTACAAGGCAAAGGAACCTTTAAATGACCTTAGAGGTTTACATGAGGTAGTCACAGCTCCAGGATGATCGGTAAGTTTGCTGTTGACAGATACCACTTGATGGACTGGAAATCAATTTGATTAGATGTTTTTATGGATTATAGTGGCCTTGGCTAATTACAAAAGATTGTCTTCCTAGATCCCACAGTTTTCAGAGCTGACTTTGAGCAGATGTACACAGGATTAAGCTGCAGGCTTGACAGTTTTCCCTAATTATCTGTCGCAAGGGCAACTCTTGGATCATCTTGACACTTATGTCAAAAACAGTCTGAACTTTTATTTCTTAGGCCACATGCCTTTTTGTCATAGTCATCTATGTTTAGGTGATGAGGCTGATCACATTATTATCAGTTACCTGGATTTGAAAGAGTGAAAGAGTCTGCAAATATGAATAAATGGATATAAAGGTTTAAAAATCTACCTACAGCAGATAATGTGACCATTGCTATGGAAGAAAATAAAATAAATTTGGGTAGCTGCAGTCATTCAGATACAACTAGAATATGTGAGTTTATAACATGATTTTTTTTTTTTTTACAAAAAGGTTATTATCTTATTAAAAGAAGGGGAAAAGCAAAAAAATGTGCTATATGTCTTGATCAACAAAATTCTTTATCAGGCCTAATCATAGGTAGGTCTTATGAAAATTTACATTCACCACCAGAGGACTAAACTGTGTCATCTCTAGGAAGATTTTGACCGATGTATTGTTGAAGTAAATGTTTTACTTTGCACAGGTAACTATTTCAAAAGAAAAAGCAGTCCTTTGAAATGGAAATTATTATATATCTGTTAATTTAAGAGGGTATTGCACCTGAGGTAAATTAAAATTCCGATATGACTGAATATGAGGAAGAAGAGTTCCTGAAGCATTAGTTAATCTGCACATGTGTAAGAGAGTCTGCATGAAGACAATTTTGTGTGGAAACAGTAAGATAGAAGAGAGAAAGGATGAAAGAATGACAGAGAAGGAGAGCTAAAAGTCCCATCTTTATGTTGGCTGCATGAATGGGATCTGAGGCTTTGGAAAGTGAAGTTTTAAACTGGAACTAAAGAAATTGATATCACAGAGATTTATGTGACATGATCCAAACATTTTTGCTGGGGTCCATGAGTGGCAAGATACATCATTGAACAGAGATGAAAATTCTTCTTCCTTGTCCAGTCCAGAAGCCAACATATGCCTGGCAACATGAGAGGTTTGGGAGGGCTAGGTGAATTCCTGGGAGCAACTGCTGAGGAAGGTAAAAAGTAAAGGAGACAGCGATACTGCTTGAGCAAGAAGTGCCGTTCATAAAGACAGACTCTTTATATCTGGCTGGCATGGCAGAGTGACTTTGTTGAGGGTTAAAAACTTAAGCTACTATTCATTCAACATATGTTTTTTATAGCACACGCTATGTATACTCCTCATTTAGGTATTAGGGATTAATAGTGAAATAGAAAATAGACAAAATCCCCAAATCTTATGAAATTTGAATACTGGGGACTTTTTTGCACTGATAATCTTGTGACAATGGTGAATATTAGGTAACATTAACAAAATGTTAGAAAACATAAATTATATTATTATCCCATTGACTGAAAAAAGGATTTAATCCGTACTTTGTTCCAAAAACTAATCATTAATTCTGAAGAATTTACTCATTGAATGAAACTTACTCACATGATATGTTAGATTCTTATCTAATGGTAAGGTTTTAAAATTTTTGTTCAGATAATTACTTTTAGAATTAGAAATGGAATTACAATGGAGGTCAGTAACAGTAGGAAAAAAACAAAATAAAAATATTTAAAAGCTTATTCGTTACAAGATAGCTTCCTTAGAAGGGACACTTTGGATTGTGCTTTCAGATGCTAGATCATAAAAACAGATGACGTGTAGAAGAAACTACAACCACTGGCCCATAAAATGGCTGTAATCCCATCAAACACCAAGAACAATTATAGTCCAAACTTATATCACTAGGCCTATCAAGTCATAATTTGTATATACCTATTTTAGAAACTGCATCATTTAACCTCACTCACAAAGGTGTTAGGAAGATTAACTAACTAGATAATTTCACAAAGTGCTTAAATAATAAAAGGTAAAGGGATAAATGCCAAGGATTATTGCTTTAGACCCTCTGCCAATGCTAAAAGACCAAAGTTAATGTTTTGTTTCATTTTCCACTGTCTAGGTAGCTCAAGTTCATTAGTTCCAAGAACGGGGGCGGTGGGAGGTAAGAAGTGCCTCTACAGGAAAAAGAGAACACAGATTCACATCCCAAGGGGAGTCAAAGTCATGGGATTTTTCAGAGTATTTCTTGACTTAAAAAGTGTCAGGAGACAATTTTCCATGAGTTTTCATATATCTTCATGTCTTACAAGTAGAGGCACTTCTCTGAATGGCCTTTATTTTTAATTATTTTTTCAAGGAGGTTTATATACTCAAGAGCCTTGGAAAAAAGAGATTTTGTCTCCTTCCAGAGGCCAAGAGCAGGTTTGCTTGCAGTCTTTCATGATAAAAATAGTCTCCCTCTGGAATAAAGGGTAGGCATGTTTATTGGGCATTATAAAAGATCCACATTCTCTCTATTCAAGGTTCTTTTCCTTCAGTGTAACTTATAGGGACCTCTTGGTATCATCTGCTTCTCTGTGTCATTCTGTAAGAACTGAGGCTTAGGGAACTATGCAAGAAAATGCTGGTAATCTGGCTCTAAGTAATAAAGATTTTTGTTTCTGACCTAAGAGTCTCATGTCTTCTGCTAGCATCCATGAAACTGAGGCAGGATAGATAAAATCTCAAATCTTGACAGTACTTGAACATATACAATGCATATATTATTATTATATATGTAATTACATATAAATAACACATATATGCCTTATATAATTTATATGATATATATTAATTATATAATTAACATACTAACTATATTTTTTAATGAATATTCATTTAAAATAAGTATCCTGTATGGGTAAGTCTCTGACAGGATTTGAGATTTAATCTCAAGATTGTCCTTAGACCCCTGTAGAGAAGTAATCATAAGTCAGAGAAGGTAATTTTAGAAGTTGAGCAAAACAACATGTAGCCATGAAGCATTATTCTATTTGATGTGGGGGATTAGCTCATCAAGGTCTGGCTCAGTCACGCTTTCCTCACGCCATTCCATTCATTTTCCTTCTCAGCCTTGCACAGCTCCTCACTGAATGATTGCTACCCTGACCTGTTCCTCTTCCACCCTAAGGCTGATAGACTGTGCTTCCCAAAGCTCATTCTCTGACTCCTGATTTATGACTCTGATAGCACTTCACTGAGTGAGGATTTGTGGAAATTTATGTCATTATACAAGTTATACAAATTGCCATTAATTGATGTAATGTACTATAAAGAACTGAAAGCATGAAGTAAAAACTATCTGAATTTCTCTTCTACATGTTTGCAATACTTTATCACTTAATCTTTCCATTCAATTAATATAAATGTATACTCTTTTTTTTTATATATATAAATGTATACTCTTAGAATAAATAGCATTCGGGGTGCCTGTGTGACTCAGTGGGTTAAAGCCTCTGCCTTTGGCTCAGGTCATGATCTCAGGGTCCTGGGATCGAACCCCACATTGGGCTCTCTGCTCAGCAGGGAGCATGCTTCCTCCTTTCTCTCTCTCTCTCTGCCTGCCTCTCTGCCTACTTGTGATCTCTGTCAAATAAATAAATAAAAGCTTTTTAAAAAAGAAAAAGAAATAGCATTCTGTTTATCATACCCACCTTATCCCCTCTTAATTTTAATTAGTTACATACTTTTCTTGTTAAAGTACCTCTTCTTAAGGATTTTTTTAAACTAATAAAAAACTCTAAAATATTAAATCTGCTGTTACAGCTAAAGGTTAGAGAAGGAAAGACAGAAGATTGAATGACATATTTTAAAAAAAGAAAATTTTACTCAGGGTGATTGGGTATTGAGGAAAAAAAAAATTCCTGATTAAGGAAATCAGGCTGTGTGGGACTTTATCTGATGGATGATATAAGTAAAACTGAAGTTCAATGTCAGATCTTTCCTCATTTCCATTTCCCCTGCTTCTCCTTATATTAGCCCTGACTGTTGACTTCCAGGACATGTGAATTTGGATTCTGGTCTACTTGTTTCATGTTTACTGATGGCAGCAATAATTTGGAGAAGTAATCCAATTACAGTGTCTCAGAATAGTTCAGGATCACCTTATGTAAATTCAGCTATTCTTTTGTTGCTAGGTAGCCTAACGTTGAAAGGGAGGTGAAACAAGAAGACATAACCAGCCAATCAAATAAGCATCAGTGAGTATCTATTTCATAGTACAGGTCTAAAAGTAGAGGAGATTTAAGAGAAGAATGTTGGAAGTGGAAGAAAGGGAGAAAGGGCTTTTGTAGAGTATATGGTAAGGAAACAGAGACAGAAAGTATCTTAATACACGACTGCTCTGTTTATGATTTCTTCCTTACCCAATTCTACCTGTCATGTCACATTTTATCCAACTTTACAACATGCTGATTAGTCATGCCCCTCCCACTTACCTTCAAAGCTTAATTTCCATTGTCTAGAATCCACAGACTAGTCTTTCTATATCTGTGAAACCTTCTTCTCCATTATTCTTCTAAAACTAACCTGTGACAGTGAGATTGGCTTGACTACGTCTACAGATAAGATAGACTACCAGCTGTCCTTCAAAAAATTTTCCTTATCTGTTTCATATTTGTCAATCAAAACAGATATATCCTCAGGAAAAATAACAAATCAGATTACATTAACATTGAGAGACCCTTTCCCAAGGGAAGGATTGGTTAGAAAGAGAGAATAGAGAACATTAATGCATCTAAAAAGGACAGGGAGAAAAGAGAAGAAGACAAAGAATGAAATTTGGAAGTGATGAAGATCAACCTCACAGTGCTTATTAAACTGGAGGATCTGAAACCTCATCTTGAATCTTCACTTCCTACATCAAATGTAAATACAGCTACAGGAACTACTAATACCAATACCTTAATTAAAAAAAAAAAACTTGTTTATTTTTAATTTGAACCCCAATGTCTTCTAACTTAAGGGATCTGTGATTTGATTTTTTTTTTTAAGATTTTATTTATTTATTTGACAGGCAGAGATTACAAGTAGGCTGAGAGGCAGGCAGAGAGAAAGGAGGAAGCAGGCTCCCTGCTGAGCAGAGAGCCCGATGAGGGGCCCAATCCCAGGATCCTGGGATCATGACCCACTGAGCCACCCAGGCGCCCCTGTGATTTGATTTTATGAATCATCATATATCAGTTTTATTAAGAGTCTAGAATTGTTACTTAGCAACAAATGTTATCCTCAACAACCAACAACACTGAGATGCTATGGAGGCTGAATATATAAAAGCTTAGAAAATGTAACAGGTAGGAATGAAGCCTGAGGCAAGCATTCTGATGTCCCCCCTTAAGTCTTAGATTTTATTGTTTATTAGTGCTTTCTGTTAATAGCAAAATTCCTTAAAATTCCCAAAATGTTTCTAAACTGGATTGACTTGTAAGTGCATGATTTCTAAGAAAAAATAGGGTTATGAACAAGATTTGGGGGTTCTTTGAACCACTCCTAAGTCACAGAATTTGGATATAGTCCTGAAACTCAACATTGTTCTTCCCATCAGTAAATCCCACCCCTCCTTACGACTATAACTGATTTAAAGAGAGTGAGAATGAATTATAGGACAATGGGAATTGATAGACATGTACATGACCATAGATATAGAATAAAGAAGCAGAGAAGTTAGAGAAGTTAGAAGTTAGAGAGAGAGAAATCACACAAGATTGGGTTTTTTTTTTCCATTTTTATCAATTATAGGGTTTTAACATCAACATTTGATATTCTGGGCCTTATATTTCTTTATTGTAGGTGACTATTCTGTGATATTTATGAATATCCTTGGCTTCTATCAAACTAGTTGCCAGTAAAACCCTTCTCCCCCCAAGTTGTGAAAGCCAAAATTGTCTCTCCATTGTCAAATGACAAGCAAAATCACCCCTGGGTGAAAACCACTTGCGGGGCTACCTAACCAAATCTACACAACTACTAATACAACAATGGAGATTGTGAAGGATTGACTATGTGCCCTTTGTCAAGTCATTTTCCATATCTGGGCTATTCTTTCTTCTTCTGTAAAATTAAATACTCCAAAATACTTTCTAGTTCTAAGACCAGATGAATTTCTTTTTTCTTCTTTCTTTATGATTTCATTTATTTGACAGAGCAAATAAGAGAGAGGGAAAACACAGAGGGAGAGTGCAGGGAGAAACAGACTCCCAGCTGAGCGGAGAGCCCATTGCAGGACTTGATCACAAGACCCTGAGATCATGACCAAATGCAGATTGGCTCTACTGACCTGGTGGCTCTACTGACTGGTGGCTCTACTGACTGAGCCACCAGGTGCCCCAAGACCAGATGAATTTCTATTCCATGAAGGTGTTCTGAACATTTTCTGGTTGCAATCAGAAGATTCAGAAGATTCAGTGGCAATTTTATATGAGCTACCTGGAATAGATATAAAACTTATATTGTGGAGTCATCTTTTTTCTGGTATAATTTGGAGTTATCTGAGAAGGAAAAAGATAGTAACTGAGAATGGTATTTACAGTTATTTGCATAGGTTATGAACTACAATAGTAATGACCCCTTAGAGGGGGAACATAAAATGTATTCGTAATATTAAGAATCATATAAATAGGAAAACATTAAGTCAGGGAAGGAGTCTGTGAGCCAGGGAAGTTCTATCCAACTTTCTCTCATATGTCAAGCCATCCATAAATTAAAGGGTACATCATTCTTGTTTTTTGTTTTTGTTTTTTTAAGATTTTTATTTATTTATTCGACAGAGACCACAAGTAAGCAGAGAGGCAGGCAGAGGGAGAGAGGGAAGCAGGCTCCCTGCTGAGCAGAGAGCTGAATGTGGGGCTTGATTCTAGGACGCTGGGATCATGACCTGAGCTGAAGGCAGAGGCTTTAACCCACTGAGCCACACAGGTGCCCCTTTGTTTTTTAATACATTTAAGTCTCAATGTGTATTCTTCCATTCTCTAAAACATCAGCTAGCTCTGTCTTTTGGACTAAAAATATATAAACAGTATTATGTTATTCAATTCAGAGAAAAAGGAGCTCCTCAGGCCCCTAACATATCTTCAAGGCCTCACTTGGTCACTAAGAAGGACACAGAATAAGAAGGAAAATAAAGCACAGGAGCTGTCATTAAGAAGCTCAAGTCCACTTAAGGTGATGGGATTAACCCAAGAAACTCAATAACAAGTGATAATAACATACCATATACTTAAGTAAAAAATTGTACTTAAGTATTATGGGAGGGTTTCAGAAAGAGGTGCTATATTAGGTAAGAGGCAGAGCTTAT
The DNA here is from genome assembly GCF_022355385.1 of Mustela nigripes. Classification (NCBI taxonomy): domain Eukaryota; kingdom Metazoa; phylum Chordata; class Mammalia; order Carnivora; family Mustelidae; genus Mustela; species Mustela nigripes. The sequence goes on from NC_081564.1 coordinate 59,985,090, forward strand.
TCCACCGGACATACTGTATTTGAAAAGTCCTAAAACATATTCTTGGATAATATCTGAATATCATTTTGCATTATATTGAATCATAAAGATGGAATTAAAAATAAATACACTGTGTGATGGGGAGCTGCCTAACAAACTTTTAAAAACTAGTAATATAGCTTTTCTAGATTTCATTGAATTTATTTGTATTGTTCTGGTCCTTTTGGAAATCTGTTCATATTTTTTAACAATTCTGCTTCATATGGTATGAGTTACACAATGTTTATCATGTGCTATTATGAGTAGGAATGCTTTTTATATTCCCTGTGTTTTTGTGTGTGCATGTGATTTTTATTTTTTAACTTCTTAAATTTAATTTAGTTTTATTTATATACAATTAATTAACACATAGTATATTATTAGTTTCAGAAGTACAGTTCAGTGATTCATCAGTTGTATATAACATCCAGTGATCATTATATCTTATGCCTCCTTAATGCCTGTCACCCAGGTACCTCATCTCCCTACCCTCCTCCTCTCCAGCAACCCTCAATTTGTCTCAGATGGTTAAGAGTCTCTTTTGGTTTGTCTCCCTGTACATGTTATACTGAACTGCATTTTGTCGGGATATGGTGACATGGCCTAGAGACCAGAAAGAGGAAGAACTTGCAAATGTAGTAGTTGCTAGGGAAAAATGAGTTATAATGAAACGTTTCTTCTCAGATCTTTCTATATTCCACATGATAGCTGCCTACTAGTCCACTAAAACTGCTTATTGGAAAAATCTCATTCTTATCTTTTCTGTCCTTAGAAACACAAAGTATTAGCTTTTGTTAACCATAAAAATAAAGGAGTTGGCTTCTAATACATCTTAATAACTAGGACATCTAATCCATAGTCTGATATTTCTATTTTTCGTTCCTTTTCTAAAAAGATTTGATTAATTGAAGCCATATAACACCAGACTTTGATGTCAAACACTGTGCCCCTCCTAGTCTAAAGTAATCATCAATTTGGAAGTTCCTCTTGAAACTATTAATAGTGTCTTTGAACCTCTGTGTTTATGGAATATCCCAGCCAAAGGGGGTGACAACAGTTAATCTTCATTGGGTAGCTTTAAAGATGAATCATTCTCCTCATACAACACCCAAAACACATTACCCTCTGTTTGTTCAAATGGTTTTAATGTTCATGTCACAATCAGATGGACTAGGTTTGAAAGTAATTTTACATGGGTCAAAGGGGTATATTTGTATACTAAAGCAATTAAGAATGAATTAAATGGACTTAGAACATATATTCTTTCACTGAATATAATTTAGTGATGTTACTTCCATAGAGATCCTGTTTCTATTCTTACTTCACTTAATTGCTCTGATACTAACAGCATGACTTGGACAAATCACATCATATGTGTGAATCTCTATTTTATCATTTTAAAATGGGAGGGTTAAAGTGAATAAACACTATGACTGCCACCCTACAGCCATATCGAAGAATTTTAAGTACAATTTTAACCTCTATTTTCATCAATCTTATATGCATTAATATACATACTAACCTTACCATTTCAAATGCACTGTTTCAAATGTAAATTAGATATTCAAAGCATTTTTATTTGCTCAATTATAATTATTTCTATGCATATCTTACTTTTTCAGTTCAGTTTTAAGTATTTTAGGGATAGCTTTAGTATAACGTACACTTTATATATTTTCAGTGTCATGATTCACAGATACATATATAAATGGCATTTGATTTATTTGGGCACTTGATTTCATAATAAGGTATCTCTGGGGTCCAGGAATGGAAGAAAGGAACCAACATTTATTTAGCACTTACTATGGCAGACACGTCTGCGAGGTGACTTTTTTTTTTAAGATTTTATTTATTTATCTGACAGAGAGAGAGATACAGCGAGGGGGAACACAAGTAGGGGGAGTGGGAGAGGAAGAAGCAGATTATCTGCTGAGCAGGGAGACCAAGATAGGGTTCAGTCCCAGGGCCCTAGGATCATGACCTGAGCTAAAGGCAGACACTTAATGACTGAGCCACCCAGGTGCCCCACATGTTTGTGTTTTTATATCGAAGTAAAATAAAGAGAGTAATAAGTAGTACATCCAGAATTTATCACCCAAATGTCTTATTCCAACAAACATACATATTTTCTATTTAACATATCATTAATTTTTTTCAGAAATAACATTCTTTGACCTTACAATTGTGCTTAAATTGCTTTACTTTGCCAGTCTGAGTCTAGTGTCATGGCTAACTATAAAATTACTATGACACTGCCTTTCTCTTCTTTAACATACACACATGTATACATACACACATACACATACAGAATACTCACACACTCCTTAGAAACTTAGAATTTACTCCTTAGAGAAAGAAAAAGGAAATGAAAAACAAAAGTCATTTCACCTAGTCTACCTCTTAATCTCTCACTTTGTCTTTTTATATGTGTGATATCAGAAACCACTTGAATCATTACTAAACAAGAAAACTCATAGTGAAAACAAAACTAAACAATGTTTATTGATGATAACTGGCCAGCTCTTGAAATTCTGGAGTATAAAGGACACTTTAAAACTCTTAAGCTGAAGAATGCAGGGAACTAAGTGAAGTTAATTAAGACATCTTTCCAACTAAAGAAATAATTAAGACCTTGCTGTAACCATTGGAAATGGAATGGTGAACAGGGAGTATGCCCACAGGTGCTTGGGTACTGACCAATGCAATCATAAAGGCAACCAACACCATGGGGTACAGAAAAATAAGAAGTTAAGAAAAACTCATCAATATCTCTCTCTGCTGATGTGGTCTTTCCATGGTGAAATCCCCTAGGTCCTGACACCATAAGTTATTTTACCATGGCCCTCAAATTGTTCTCATGTTTTATTGATATACCAAATTT